>NW_015174921.1:75263-75632 GCF_001447785.1 Gekko japonicus
GGGGGGGGCAAGAGCAGCAACGGAAGTGTCTTGATCTTCTCCACCGAGAAGTGGCAGCCCCCCCTTCCCTGGCGTGGAGAGCCCAGGCGGCATTCTGCCGGGTGCAAGGAAGGCCCTGGGCAAACCCAGCCAAGCACCTCGCCTACCCGGGTTTTGCAGTCAGCACCTCTGAAGGATTGCAGGGGCCAAGGCCCCAGACGCTAGCCTGCTACACAATTCTCTATACTTATATAACCCATTAACGTAGCCCTCCCACTATGGAGAATCTCTCTTCCCAAAGCAGCACAAGTTTCATGGGTGTACACACACCAGGATGCGAACAGCTGAGGAGGCTTCAAGTTAAAAATCAGAAACACAGAATGGCCCAGG
>NW_015174921.1:75683-97691 GCF_001447785.1 Gekko japonicus
CTCCGCTGAGAAGGCGGCCCGAGGGACAGGCCCGGCAAGAGTCAGAAGCCCACCGCAGGGTAAGGCAAAGCCTTGGGTGGGGGCATCCCAAGAGGCACTTGGCTCAAAGGACTTTCTGAACTGTCGCCCGACTCAAGGCAGCTGAGGCGGGGGGGCGGGACGGGACGGATTTCCATTTCCTAATACTTCCAAGTCCCCTGGGGTTTGCCCCAGTTCTAGCAAGAGTGGAAGGAGACCCAAATTGGCTACTGAGTCACGAAAAAGCGCGAGAGAGACAGGGCTGTGGAGCCTGACAAACAGAGGTGTCCCTAAACAGAAGACCGGCTCTGAGGCCGTGCTGAAGGAGGGGCCGCAGAAAGAGAACGGGCGTGTGCGTTGTGTGCGCGAGCCGCCTCCCCTCTCCCAGCGGGACAGCTGGCCCAAAACTTGAAAAAACTGACTCCGAGCCCGGCAATTCGGAACATCTGTTCCAAATGTGAGAGACTGCTGCCACTCGGCCTCCTCCCCCCGATTAATGCTGAGAGAGCCCATCACGCACCATAGGCGCTGTTCCCTAAAACTGAGAGGGCACCTCAAAGTCCTCCCGCGATCACCTCCTCTTCCGGCAGGTGAGCTCGGCACCCTGGCCAAGCTGCTCTCGCCGGTATCCCCCCCCGACCCCCGCTTTGCTATGATTAAAGGAGACGTCTGAATCACCTTAGCAAGCTTTTGTACAACACAGCAGTGAGAAGAAAACGGAAAGCGAGGCAGAGTTTTCAAGGAAGAACCCTGCAGGAGTTTGCCGTCCGAGGAGAAGAGAGCTGACGTGGCTAAAACGGAGAAATCTGTCCGCGACCTGAGCCCCGGCTGTAAATGCTCGCTGCTCGATGGAAGAAGGGATATAAAACACAGAGCCTAGCTGGGGTTCCTGACATTTCCCCCCCAATAGGCTAAAGACCAAGGGGGTGTCTCCATTTTTACCACGTGCTGTTCCTCAGACGAAAGAGCAAAGGGGACGAGCGCACACGTAGTTGGACTTCGTGACCACGGCTGGCCCCGTGTCGACATTTTTAGTGGCTGACGATTTGAGGTCAAACCCTCATTTAAAGGCTCCGCACTTGTGGGGAAGAAGCTCTGCCAAACTCGCAGCATCTCGCCCCTGAAAGAAGAGATCTCTGCCGACAGAGAACCACCCCAGAGGGTATGGGAAAACCACACGTTGCTGGAAAGGAAACGTTGCCTTTGAGGCTTGGCTTTCGAGTCCAAGACAGCCTCACGAGACGTGGCGGAGCAACCGCAGAAGGGCGAGATACTGGCACGCGACTGACACTGCTGTTTGACAACTCCCTGGGGGTGGGTGGGTGGGAAATAGCCATGGAACAATTAATTACATCCTTCCCAACCTCACAAGGATTTCTCTCGAGAGGTCCAGGCTTTAATGAGCCAGGAAGCATTCTCTGTTTTGGGTGCAAATTTCTGCCAACGTTTTAAATCCGTTGTGTATGCGGAGAGTTCCAATGAAGTCTGTCAAGACACACCGGGGGGGACTTTCTGAAGAAAGCATGTCGGGCTGAGCATCTGAAAAGCGGCCTGCACTGAAAAAGCCTCTGCTGAAAGTGTAAAAAGTTCGCTCTGAAATGCTGTAAGGCCAAGCAAAACGATTCAGTAGAAGTTGGCCTTCGAAACTGATCCCCCCCTCCCAATCAGTGTTTGGGTGACAAAAGATTCAAAGATAGACCTGGGTGGGGGAAGGCGGGACGAACCGTCGTTCCCCTGGGGGAGCACACTGGCTCAGCCGCCTTGGATCTGCCCCACCAGCCGGATCCACACCAATCTAAAGAGGACGAGTTTACAATAAAAGATTTTCCAAACGGCCTGAAAAAGCCAAGTGAACAAGAGAAGAGGCAGTGGTTTAGAGAAGCCAATTCCTATAACGAAAGCTGCCGGCATTCCACGGGAGGTTCCTGGGCCCTCCTCCTAGGGTGACAGAGCTGGAACAAAGGATTTCTTTTTGCAGTCGTTGTTAGGGTGAAAGAGGCCTCCGAGAACCGATCCACCCAACATGATGAAAAGGGAGAGTCACGGAACATCTGGGGAGGCCTTGAATTCCTCTACCGTCACATCGCTCACGCTGCCAAGGGGATTAGATACGCGGAGGAACAAGATGAGATCAGTGGTGTCTGGAGACTGAGGGGGCACCAGAAGGAACATTTGATTGTCAAGTCTCCTCTGCACAGAAGACGGAAAAGAGCACGGGGGGATGGCTCCATACCAGGGCATCCAAGTCTCCCTTGCCATACAAGTTCATTATCTCTGTCGTCCTGGAAACGGAAAAGCCGATGGCTTCCGTTAAAAGCTGAGCCGGATTTCTCAGAATCTCTCCCGAGTCCGCTTACCAGACTCAGTCGAGGCCGCCCGTCCCTGGCTTTAAAACACTTCCCCCCCACAGGAAGCTGATACAGGTGGAAATACTGTTTGGGGGCCCTGTTCATACATTGCCCCCCCCCCCCAACTGCAGGTCGAGCATTCTTAGACAGAACCTGCACCGAATGCCCACTTTTTTTTGCCCCCAAAGGTGCCTTCTTTGAGGATGTGTTGGGTGGCCACACGTGCGATCTCTCGCACCTGACCTTTAGGGCGCTCCAGCCTGTCACAGGTCCCATCCGGCCTGCCCTGTGTCCACCACCCCGCCTTGCAGTCAGCAGTCTGAGAATCTATAGCCATTGTGTTTCCTAAAGAAGCCCGGCACATTCCTGATGTCTATCCATCCAGTTTCCCCGGCCTTGTCTTGGACAGACCCAACAGGTTCCCTCCCAAAGTACTTCTAAATTCTCCTCAGTCTCTCCCCAACTGGAACAGAGCCAGCAGAAGCAGGCAGGGCTGAGACAGGAACGGGGAGGCTTTGAACACTGTTGCTGGTCAGGCCCCCGAATCTCCCCTTACTTTTACCTCTCCGTATATACATGCGCAAGGGGCCCGTGTGCAACGAACTTGAGACACAGAAAACCTGATTGTGCAATCCAGACCTTAGGATGGGAGAGAGGCGAAGCTGGCTGATGGGAGATTGACCCCCCCCAAAACTGGTTAAAAACGGAACAAAGATACCCAAGCACACTTCTGGTACTTCACTGTACCCAGCCAGTTTAAAAGGACCTTTAGTAAGGCCCCCCCCCCCCCCCCCCCCCCCACCCACATATCACTGCAGGTTTTTTGCAAGCCCTCGGTTCCAAGCGACCCTGCCACGCAGAGCAAGGATCTCTCCGCCCAATAAGGCTTCTCCCAACCGCTTTTATGCATTTGAATAAATTAAAACAAAAACCCTTTACATCCCCCCCCAATTTACTATGAACACAACCTAATAAAAATAAATGAAAAGCATATGAAATTTTTATCTTTATAAATTCTCATCACATCTCTATAAAATACTAGCTGCATCCCAGAAATGGCGCGTCTTTTTCTTTTCTGTACACTGAACATCACCCAGTCACAAAATACAATTTTTTTTCTCCTTAAAAAAATGCACTGATTTGAGAAAAGGTGAAAAAAAAAACACGGCGGGGGGGGGGGGGGGGAGGTTTTAAGCTAGATCGTGGGGTGCTGTGAGTGTAATTCTCCCCGGTGTGGGCGTGACACAGCATTTAAAAGCCCATTTAGAAGCAAAGCAATACAAAAGCGAGCACACGTCTTTCTTTTTGAAGTCAATAAAATATACAAAAAGCCAAGCCGTTTCTCAAAGCAATCAAGTATCAAAAGACTTTGCTAACAAAAATACACTGTACTCGGAACAAACCAAAATGGGGGGGGGGGGGGGTAATATGAAGTTGAGGAATATCTGCCCCAGCATTACGATGGTTGTCAGTTTTCCCAAGTTTTACTGGGTAAAAAGGGGGTCTAGCTAACAGTAGGAGCCAACAGTGCCTTGTTAACATGCTTATGACCCCCCCACCCTTCCCCCAAACACACACAGATTGATTGGTGGCCATCCACTGGGAACCTCTCCTCTACTGAAAGAAGCAGTGTCTGTACAGAAGCACCAGGAGGGACTGGGAACTCCACGGCTCCTGAAGGATTCGAGCACAGGTCAGCCTGTTCTCGGAACGCTGACCATGGTTTTCATCAGGTTGAGGGCGGCCTCAAGGCTTGACTTCCCTAGAGACACAAAGGCCAACACTGGCCTGTTTTCATAAATAAAATAACCCGATGAGATTGTTCAAGAAAGGAAACCGGAGACCCCTGGCGGGATGGGGGGGAAAACTGCTAGAAGAGGGGAAGGCCGTTCTTGAGGTAACAACGGAGGCTTCCAGGGCCTGACCTCAGAGAGCCACGGAGTGAGGGTTCTTGCAGGGCTGTCGACGTGGTGCGTGCCCGCAATGCCCGCCTGCCCGAGGCGTCCCACCGCTTGAGGGGGTGAGGGCAGGGATCGCGTCACTCGGGCCACGCCTGCAGCCGAGGAAGGGGGGGGGGAGGCTTTCCCAGTGGATCTGCCCTCTGCTTCTGGACCAAAAAAAAATAAAAAATCACACACCAAACACCTCATGCGTGGTTAAGGCAGAGCACCCGTTCAAACTGTACCAAAGTCTGAACACTCATGCGGGCAGAGTCCCCATGTGAGCACCGTAGCTGCAATCCTGCTGGGGCGGCGGTGGCGGCGAGGTGAGCGTTTACCGGTTTGCAATATGCATTACGTCTTGACGATCTGCGACCGACCCCAGACACCCCCCCCCCACTCCTGTGGCACTGCGAACACCAGCCAGTTCCATCAGTGCGTCGAGAGGAGCAGGCGGAATAAATAAGAAGCCAGACGGTGGCAGGCAAAGGGAATGTGGCTTGGTGCCGGTCATCCCACCAGGTAAGCACCAAACAGGTTCGAACATCAGAGGCACGATTGTTCAATAGCACCACGGGGAGCTGTCGGTGGAGGGGGAGGGGACATCTCTGCTGGTGTGCCAGTCCTTTATTTCACTCGGAGAGATTGCTTATTACGTCGTCTTCTCTCTCTCTCTCTCTTTTTTAAAACCCCTGTGACTCCAGGCAGAACAGAATAGCCAAAAAAATTGCATGTGTGTTTTAACATTTAAAAAATATATAAATATCTAAACTATCAACAATACAAACTGGAGCAATTTCCATGCATTTTCTTCTGCAGTTTGAATATATATATGTATATATATATATATATATATTTTAACTTAGATTCACAGTAGCATTATCTTTCCTCTGTTTTTATGACTATGATGTTGCTTTTTTTTTTTTTTGCCCAGTGGTGAGCAAGAAAGAGAAGGGAAAAGGGGGGAAAAAGGAGAAAAGGAAGGGCGGGGAGAGGGAAAGCAGAAACCCAAAAGCAATCCAGGTGAGCACCTTCAGTGGAAACAGAGAGAAGTTGGTCCATGTTGTCGTTGCATAGGTCATGTTTGGTTGAGGTAGAAATCCTAGTTACCTGCAACACAGGAACAAAGGGGGGTGGGGGTGGGAAGAGACGGAAGAGGGGATGCTGTTTAGTTTGGGATTTGGCATTTCCACTCAAAGCATCATCATCAGCCATGGCCACGTGCAACTCGGTAGCGTTCCCAGTTCCCGTGCAAGTGCTGCGTGGCGACCTTCCCTTGCCTTGTGCAGTTAGAGTGACCTCCAGACTAAGTTGGAGACCGTTTTGTAACTGAATGTGGGTCCCCTCTTCACCCCTTTATGTGCCCTGGATTGGAAGTAATTCCAGTGAACCTGTCTGCCGACCGGCACAACAAAATACAAAGGTTTGCCCGTTAAGATGAAGCAGAGAGAGACTTTGGGTGGCTCCCTTTCACAGGTCCTTTCCGCACTGGACCTTAAATCCTGCTTCAACCCTGTCCCCAAACTTATATTCTACACTACACGCGAGCTGCGGTGGCTCAAGTGGTTAAGACGCTGAACTGCAGGCTGTGGAAGGTCAGTAGTTCAGCAGTTCGAGACCTTAGTTGCCACATGACGGAGTGAGCTCCCGTCTCGTTCCAGCTCCTGCTAACCTAGCAGTTCGAAAGCAAGAAATTGCAAGTAGATAAATAGATACCACTTCGGTGGGAAGGTAACAGCATTCCGTACGCCTTGGTGTTTAGTCATGCCGGCCACATGACCACGGAAACCTCTTCGGATAGCGCTGGCTCTTCGGCTTTGAAACGGAGATGAGCACCGCAACCCTAGAGTCGGATTCGACTGGCTTTCGAGCAAGGGAACCTTTACCTTACCTTTACACGCGAGTTCACCCCTGTAATTATCTCGGGGTATTTTAAAATTGTACACTACACGCGAGTTCACCCCATGTAATTTTCTTGGGGTATTTTTTGTTTCCACATTACACTGAGGTCACCCCGGTTTTGCCCCACACTTGTCCCGGGATAAACGGATGCCGTTACAACCAGGGATAAATGCAAGGTATGGTGTCGCAAGCTGAACTCTGATCAAACCAGGGATGAGATTCCAAGTGCGGAAAGGGCCACACACAGATTTCTCCACTCACAGGAAAACTGTGTGGCCCAGTTCAATGAGGGAGGACTCTGTTCAAATCCCACCTTGCCCTGTGGAACAAAAGTCTGCATGGCCAATATTCTTGGGAGTCTGGCTGAACCAGTTGAGGGAAACCTGGGACCCAGCTCCGAAGGCTTAGATCGTCACATCTGCAGCAGCTTTATGTCACAGACTCGTCTAAGATGAAGGACTGTCAGTTCTCATATCCACGGGCTAACCACGGAAGGCATCTCCCCCCCACCCGCATGTGGAATTCTTCCACTAGAGAGGCTGGGGAAAAGAACCTGGGACCTTGTGCACGCAAAGCAGGTGTCTGCAACTAGGCTGCAGAGCTTGTGCTCCTGAACTTCTCGGGGGTGAAGCCATGTTGGTCAAATAAAGGCAGGGCTCTTTTTGTAGAAAAAGCCCAGCAGGAACTCATTAGCATAATAGGCCATACCCAACAGCAGAAACTCATTAGTCTATTAGGCCACACCCCTGACAGCACAGCCCATTCGCATATTAGGCCACACCCCCATGTTACCAGAAGTGTGGTCATCCAGCCACACCCACCTTTTGCTTTTTATTCTGCTTACCGTTTGTTGTCAAAACCCAGGGCTTTTTTTGTAGCAGGAACTCCTTTGCATGTTAGGCCACACACCCCTAATGTAGCCAATCCTAATGAGTTTCTGCTGTTGGGTGTGGCCTATTACGCTAATGAGTTCCTGCTGGGCGTGGCCAACTCAGGAGCCAGCCGGAACTCCATTCCTGTGCGTTCCTGCCCAAAAATAGCCCTGAATAAAGGTAAAGGTTTCCCTTGCTTGAAAGCCAGTCGAATCCAACTCTAGGGGGCGGTGCTCATCTCTGTTTCCAAGCTGAAGAGCCAGCACTGTCCGAAGACTTCTCCGTGGTCATGTGGCCGGCATGACTAAACGCCGAGGCGCACGGGATGCTGTTACCTTCCCACCGAAGTGGTACCTATTTATCTACTTGCAGTTTCTTGCTTTCGAACTGCTAGGTTGGCAGGAGCTGGGGCCAGAGACGGGAGCTCACTCCATCATGCGGCACACTCGGGTCTCGAACTGCTGAACTACAGACCTTCCGGTCTGCAATTCAGTGTCTTAACCTCTGAGCCACCACGGCCCCATATACACACGCCTTATAAAGAGTCGGACCCCTGGTTCGGCTAGCTCAGTGTTGCCTTCTTCTGCTTGGCAAGGGTTCTCCTCCAAGACCTCAGGCAGGTGAAAGATCTTTCCCAGTACCTGTTATTTGAGCTTTCCACTTGGAAATACTGGAACCTGGGGGGTGGGGGGTGTCATCTATGCACAAATCACGGACTCGGTTACTCAGCTACAACCCTTCCGAGTCCTGATGCTTAAGGTTCTGCCACAGAGCCATGACGGCAACCTACCTTCAGCAAGAATTCGAGTCCACCAGCGCCACAAAGCCCAACAACATTTCCAGGGTACTAAGCTTCCGAGAGTCAGGTAGGGTAGCTGATGAAGAGAGCTCTGACTCAGACTTTAGCGGTAGAAAGCGCTGTCAACTTGCAAATGACTTGCGGTAACCCCCCATAAGGTTTCCAAGGCAAGAGTCATTCAGAAGCGGTTTTGCCACTGCCTGCCTCTGCGTAGCAACCCTGGTATTCCTTGGAGGTCTCCCTTCCAAGTACCAAATAGGGACGACCCTGCTTAGCTTCCGAGAGCTGATGAGAGCAGGCTAGCCTGGGCAGAGGCAGAGGCAAACAAAAGGCGGCTTACTATTGCCTGCCTCTGCGTTGCGACCCTGGACTTCCTTGGTGGCCTCTCGCCCAAACCCAAACCTGCTCAGCTTCCGAGCTCTGATGAGACCGGCCTAGCCAGCTTGGTGTAGTGGTTAGGGGCGTGGACTCTAATCTGGGAGAACCGGGTTTGATTCCCCACTTCTCCACGTGCACCTGCTGGTGTGACCTTGGGTCAGCCACAAGTTCTCTCAGAGCTGTTCTCTCACGAGCCGTTCTCGAGAGAGAGCTCTCTCAGCCCCGCCTACCTCCCGGGGTGCCTGTTGTGGGGAGGGGAAGGGAAAGGAGACTGTGAGCCGCTCTGAGACTACTTCGGGTAGTGAAGGGTGGGGTATAAATCTGACCTCTTCTTCTAGCCTGGGCCATCCAGCTTGAAACCTGAGACTCTGGGAGCGTTGCTGGTCTTTAAGGTGCTGCCGGACTCGATGCTGGCTCTTCCCCCGCGGACGAACACGGCCACCCACCCAAAACAGCCCGCTTTGAAAGAATGGCCCGTCCTACGTTCACACAGAGAAGATCCACCAGGTGCTAAAAAGCAGCAAAAGCAATCCCTGAGTGGGAAGCCACAACAGTCTGCCTCTTTGCCCAAGCGTCTCTCCCTGCCCAGCCCCAGCCCCTGCGCGAGCCTTACCTTACAAAGCATGGACACTTAAGTTCAAGCCAAGCTCCTTATCCCGGTTTGACCCCAGAGAGGTGTGAAGCGTAAGGAGGCTGCATGCCAAGGGTGACCCACATAGCAGGCGTGGCGGCGGTGCTGGGCTGCGGGTTTGCGGGTGCGGCCTGCGCCATGCGGGGCAGAGGCGGGTGGTGGATGGTAAAGGTGGGGCGGGAGGCTTTGTGCTGGAGAGAGGCGAGCTTAATAGACAGAGCGGTGTTAGCGGTGGAGGAGGGCGGCAGGAAAGCCTCGGGGGCCGGGAGAGAGGACAGGCTCTGCAGGAGGACGGACGACTCGGAGTTAGAGCCCAGGAGGGGGGGGAGAGGTGGGAGCGAGACGTTTGGAGGGGGGGGAGGAGGCGTGAGATGAGAGGACTGTGCCGCCGCCCGGGGGAGGTGCTGAGCCGGCTGGGCCTCGCCGGAGGTCGCCACGTGAGGGGCCGCGTGGAAAGAGGACATGCCGGCCGCCACCTGCAGAGGATTCAAGTTTAACACTGCACAGCTGGAAACGGCGCTGTTGCTAAGGGTGGGGCCAAAGTGAAGAGGAGCGGAGGAGGAGAAGGAAGGAATGGAAGGAGAGGGCGTGGAGGAGGAGGAGGAGGAGGCACAAGGCACCACATGGTTAAAAATACCTGCAAACGGGAGAGAAAGAAAAAACAAAAACACAAACACAAAAACCCCTCAGCTTCAGCAGATGGACTTGGTTACGTTCACAGTGAGCAAAGCAAAAACCGAAAAAAAGCAAAGCAGGGGGGGGGGGGGGGGGGGAGAATAAAAACAGCAGCAGCCACACAGCCTGATGTACAATATGCGGTATGAACACAGCGGCAGGCAATGAATAAGCAATGGCGTGAAAATCCAGGTGGACGCCACTTACCTGCCTTCCTGTCTGCTAGCCGGGAGGAATGGCTGGACCCAAGACTCAACGTGACCCTCCTTCGAGAGCAACCTTTCTTTCAGCCACGGTCGCCTGCCTGAACTGAGAGCTTACGGTCCCCTTGCCTCACTGACTGCAACACCTATTTACATTTCTGTTCTTTCTACCCTAGTCATCTTTAGAGAAACCTGCCATACGGGCAACATCTGAGAGTGAAAGGGAACTCATCAACACCTCAGTCTTGTGCCAGTGAAACTGACGAACTTACTTAGCGACTTTCAACTGGAGATTACCCTTATAAAGTCCTACAAGAATCTAAGAGTAGAACTCTGATTCAGAACAGAGCCACATTATTGGCGGACAATACGGTGTCCTCAGCAAGTAATAGTATGCAGTATGCAATTTACTAACTTGGCATCAGCCATTAGTAAAATTATACAGAGGCATTGGCGTATTTTAAGCGATATACTTTGGAGCCGGTTAAAACTTTGGGTGACATACAGAAGAACAGAATTTCTAAAGACATGCTAGTACATTCTGATACCCTTTGTGATATTCCTAGGGAACTATCTTCTTTATCACAGGGCATGTTCCGTTGTGGTAGATGTGCAGCTTGTAAAATGGTTTTGGTGACCTTTAACACAGACCTCCCAAATGGAAGAAAATTCATTTTAAAAGGTTCCCCCCCCCCGTACTTCTAAACGGGCCATCTACTGTATTTTCTACCCATGTTCTTTGATTTACATTGGATGCTCCATGAGAGGAATAAAAACCAGGGTACTGGAGCATAGATCTCAGGTGGAACATGGTTTTATGGACGCCCCACTTACAAGCCATTATTGAACTATGAATCATTCCCATGATGACTTACAAGTTTTCAGTGTTAAGGAGCCACTCTTACAATAGGATAGATGCTCAAGAAATTCTTTACGAACAGGAGGCACGTTTTATTCACCTATTTAAGTCCCTAGAATCCACAGGTCTTAATCAACATAATGACTTGTCCTGTCTTCTTTAATGATGCCTTTATCCCCTTTAAGACATCTGCGATGCCACTACAATCAGACACAGCTGGGACAATTTCCCCTTTACTTAACCATGCCACTAGTTGGAATGTCTAACTTAAGAGTCTTTTTGCCTGCTAGACTTGATAACGTTGAGTTGTGAATTTGCTAAGAGGCCTTGGACTCCACTTAGTAAGAAATAGCATTTTGATTTGTGCATGGTCACTGTAAGTATAGTCTATTGAGTCTTAAGCGTGTCTGCAAGATTTAAAACTTTTCTTTGCAAGGCGTTGCAGTTCCTTTGGGTTTTTTTGTATTTTCATCCACAGGCACCTACCTTGACTCACTATACCCTTTGATGAAGGATCGTCTTCGAAACGGTCTTAAGATGACGTATGCTACCGTCGGGATATACCAGACAGTATTTTCTCTATGGACTGTTATTTCCCCTCGGAGGGCTTGTGCTTGTGGACTATTTTGGACTGTACCACTTTAAGTATCATCAGTCTGCCGTTTACGTGACTGTATGATGTGCATTACGTTCTTTTGAATATTCTTTTGAAATGCTGTATATGTTTACATATTCAATATATGCCTATGAGTATTGCTACTTGCCTTAAAAAATTGGGGGGGGGGAGTTTCTACCTTTTCATCCCTTGACAGGGGCAGCTGCTGAGGATCTCCAGGCACTCAGATCTACCTGTCTCCTCTGACAATATGCTTTGGTACCCCAGGAGCTGTGGCATTTGGGCTTGCCAGCACTCTCGGGAATTAGTTGTTGTAGATTATCCGGGTTATTGTTGCTGTAGATGTTTCCGGGTTGCCCTACCCCACCTTCCGGAGTAGATATATAAATTACTTGCCTACCATTTTTTCTTCTCACCTTGACACAGAGAGTACTCCATCTTTCTGTGTCATACCGCTGAGGATGCCAGTCACCGCTACTGGCGAAACGTCAGGTCCTACAATGCCAAGACCACGGCCACACAACCCGGAAAATCTACAGCAGCTAATGAATTCCGGCTGTGAGAGCCTTTGACAACATACTCTTGGGTATGCTTAAGAGCCAGCCCTCTCGCTCTCCCCAGCCCAAGCCAAATGTCTGCAGAGCGAGAGCCAACACTGAGAGCTGCTGCTCCTGCATAGAGCGTCAACTTCAGAGTGTGCTCCTTCCTCCCCCCCAAAAAAAAATCTGCAGGGAGCACCCAGTCTCCACAGCAGATATTCACAGGCTGCTGGGCCAAAAAGCGGAGACGGGAGAAGGATTCAAAGTGTTTTGCCTTGGAGGGAAAAATGCTCAAAAGGGACTGACACCCCACTCTTCAAAGCCCCTGAAGTGCAAAGAAAGACCCCTCCCCCCCGAGGGCACACCTACCTCCAACTGTTCCACCTGTAACCCCGGGAGAGAAGCTCCCCATGGCATGCGAGTTGGTCAGGCGCGTCGCCGCCGATGACACGTGGACCAGGCCGGCGGCAGCGGCGGCCGGCATCGAGTTAAATAAGGACTGCAGGACCGAGGAGTTTGTCACAGAGTTGAGGTTCGCTTGCAAGGCCATGGAGCCGAGGGGGAACTGCGAGCTGGCGGCCAAGGAGTTCAAGAAGGAGTGGTGCGCCTGAGCGGGGGCGGCCGAACCGGCCGGGTTACCGGCGGCGGCCGCGGAAAGGCTTTTGCCGTTGAGAAGGCCCCCGGAAGGCACGGCGGCCGCGGCGGAGATGAAGAGATTGTGGCCGTTCTTGAGCTCCGCCTCCCGCCCTTTGCCAGCTTTGCCGTTGTGGAGCGCCAAGGCCTTTTCCGAAGCACCCCCCAGCCGGACACTCGGTTCGCTGGCCTCTTTGCCTTTGGCCCCCGGCCAGCCGATGTCTTCCCCTTTCACGGTGCTCAGGCTTTCTAGCTGCCTTTTACTCAAGAAGGGGTTTGCCTCCGAGACCCCGGAGTCTCTGTTCCGCTGCACCAGGAACCCCAGCGAGGAGCTCCCCAGTGCCGCCACCTCGGTGGGTTTATGCGGGAGCGAAGCACCGTCGATAAAGCTATGTAAACCAATGTCTGCCGACAGCCCGCCGTTGTAAGCAAACCCGTTCGTGGAACTGCCGCTCTGGCCGAGGCCCTCGGCCCCGGTGACGGACACGGCGGCGTGCTTCCTCGAGTGGGCCTTGGGACCGTCGCCCGTGTCCTCCGCGGAGGGCCTGAAGGCGAAGAAGGAGTTCTGGCTCAGGGACGATGCCGCCTGCAGGGGGCTATCTGCCGTTTTGGTCAGGTTGATGTCCGAGATTGGAGAGAAGGTGGACTTCCATTTGCTGCTGTTCATGTTTTCGCTGGCTTGCTTTCTCCCAGCTAAGCCGATGCCTGTATGGCAAGGAGAAAGTTGGGGGCAGAAAGTCAGCAAGCAAGGAAGTCAGCAAGGCCCTGGGGTCTGCACCAAACCTTTTGTGTTTCGAAAGGGGGTTAACAGTCATTAACAGGACTGCCCTTCGCTAATCGGGGGTGACCCAAATGTTCTGTTCAGACCTCTGTTTTGCCACACTAGATGGCACGGGGTTGACCAGGTCAACAGAAAGCAGCCTCTGAATACATCAGTAAAAATGTGCGGTGCGACCCCTGCTTGATCGGCTCAGGGTCCTCTTAGCCCAGCATCCTGTTTCCAGCTAGGCAGAAGCCTCTGGGAAGGAGCAATCTTCCCCCCCCCCCCAAGCACCTGGTATTCAGCAACTGAGCATGAAGGTTTTTCCTTTCTCATGACCATGGCTAATGGCCCTCAGACCTCTCCTCCCCAAAAACGTACTTCATCCACACGTCAGCAACCACTTATGGTGCAAGGACCAGACATAATACAAGGTGTCATGATGTGGGCTGTGCCACCAAAGGCCTACTAGGCCCAGGGAGCCTGGCTAGCAGTAGATGAGGCTAGGCCTACAACTCCCAGAAGCCCCTGAGGGGTTTTGGAGCCAAAATTGACCAACAGGAAAAGAGGAGGGCTTGGAATAAAAGATCTGGAGCAGCAGGAAAAGCTATTCTTCTTACCAGAGGGCAGAGCCAGAAGGAAGGCTGCTGCGGGAAGAAACCCACATCCTGAGGGAAGGGTGAGTAGTCTAAGGCCACTGCAGATAGTGAGCTAGGGACAGTATATATTTAGACGCGTTAGGGCATTTGATTTCTTTTCTTTTCGCCCACTTACTGTTATAATTCTGCACCTTGTTTGTTTGACCTCCTATAAAATAAACTATTTTATTGTTCACTCGGCCTGGTCCTCACGCCTATTATTTGGCCAAAAGGGAAGTCAGAAGGTCTTGGGAGGGTGCTCTGGGCCTTCTCAAGGGAGCCTGGAACCAGAGTGGTGGCAGCGTCAGGTGACACCCCACCTGAGCCGTGACACAAGGGTACTACTGTACACAGGAACTTATGCAGGTCCATCCAGCCCAAATATTTTGCTGAAAGCAGTAGCCTGCCATCGTTCATTCTATGTATTACACTGTTTCTCCTACATTGCTCTCTGGTCGTCGGAATCTTGGTTCTATTGTACACATTACATTGCTTGGGAGCAGAAGTAGAGTCCGGGGGCACCTTGAAGACCAACGAAGGTGCATTCAAGGTATGAGCTCTCGTAGGCAAGGCACACTTGTTCAAATACATGTATCTGAAAAAGTGTGCCTTGCACACGAAAGCTCTTACCTTTGTTGGTCTTGAAGGTGCCACTGGACTTCAACTTTGTTCTACTGCTTCAGACCAACACGGCTGCACCACCTGGATCTACAATGCTTTGGGTTGGTTTGTTTTTTCTGAATCATCTACTATATCGTGAGGGTTTTCCCCTCCTTTTGATCAATGCGCCCTCTAAGCTGTGGAGTCTTGTGAGAAAAAATTCTACTTTCTGAGCAACTGGCATTAAAGTTGTGAGCCAGCGATTTGGCTACTGCATAAATTAGTGTGCTCTGGAGCCATCCCTTCCTGAGCTAAGACAACAATCTGTGAGCTGGAGGCTAAAAAACTGTGAGCTAGCTCACACTAACTCAGCTTAGAGGGAACACAGCTTTTGATTATCTTTATGCACCTTGAGTATCAGTGAGAAAGGGAGGCTATAAAGAAAGTAAATAAATAAATCTCCTCCTCCGTAAATGTAATTAAACCTGCGTTTTAGTTGCCACTCAAGCTAGTGGCCAACACCGCATCCCGTAGCAGCAAACGCCGCCAATTAAGTACGTGCTGAAGTGCATTCCTGTGTCCGCCCTCAACATGGCTGCTTGCCTCCTTGCCACGTAAATGGGGACTTCACATGACCCGTTTAAACAGCCGTGGTAGGATCGGCTGAGTTCCCACCCATGGGTGCTGCTAGGCAACGATCTGCCAGTAACCAATGGAATGACTGGAATTTTCAGATATTCAGGTTATTATTAATGGATCACCGCAGCTGTATGAACCAGTGCGAGACCAATAAGCGCTTCAAATTATCTCACGTTCAGCCTTAAAGACATTCAGGTATTCAGAGATCCCCACCAGAAGTATCACATGGCACTGTCTAGGGAGAAAAATCAGAACCTTTCTATATTTTATCGATAGCTAGATAGCCCAGGCTTGCCTGACCTCATCGGATCTCAGAAGCTAAGGAAGGTCAGCCCTGGCTGGTACTTGGATGGGAGACAAGTGACAACCAAAGAAGTACAGGATAGTGTTCCCTCTAAGCTGAGTCAGTGTGAGCTAGCTCACAGTTTTTTAGCTTCCAGCTCACCCATTTTTGTCTTAGCTCAGGAAGGAGGGCTCCAGAGCAAACTGATTTACACAGTAGCCAAATCGCTCGCTCCCAACTTTAGTGCCAGTAGCTCACAAGGTAGAATGTTTGCTCACAAGACTCCACAGCTTGGAGGGAGCAGTGTTCCAGGGTCGCTTCGCAGAGGCAGGCGATGGCAAAACCACCTCTGAACGTCCCTTGCCTGGAAAACCCTGCAGGGTCGACAAAAGTCAGCTGTGACTTGCAAAAAGCAACAAATCGATAGCTCTTTTTCAACCCAGAGACCGTAAGAACTAGTCCTGCCGCGGGGTCACGGGCATAAGGCAGGGACCGGTGTTCATTTGGGATGTTGGAAACCTTGGTTCATATCCCAAGTACGAGCACAGGCAAGTCCAGCTCCTACCTCACAAGGGAGGCTAGCTAGAATGGGGGGGGGGGAGAGAGAAAGAGAATCCTCGGAAAGGCACTGAGATTCACGCGCAGGGGCTTCAAAAGCTCAGTAGCTGCTGATGTCTTTAGCGAACGCCCCACAGCTCAGCAGTGTATAGCGCATGCCTTGACTGTGGATGGTCCCAGGTTTAGTCCTCCATCACATTCCTTCATAAATGGAGAAGAGACCTGTGTACGGTCAGGGGAGTGCCTTAGAAGAAGGGGGGGTGTTGGGAAAGACCCCCCCTCTACCTAAGACCCCTGTAGGGCCAAGGCCCACCAGAACTGGCAGAGGTCAGCTAGAGGGGCCAATGGTCTGGCTCCGCGCCAGGCAGCTTCATCGCTGTAAAATACTGGTCCTGACAGATGCTGCCATCTCTTTCAGTGCTAAGCTCAGCTCTGCATCCTGTGACCACAATGGCTAACAGGAGACTGGGTGGCGGGGGTGGCTTTGAGTGAAGCTGAAGAAGTAGGCTGCCCACCACGCTTAGAGATGCAGAATTTTAAGTGTGATTAAGAACATAAGGGAAGCCAATGTTGGATCAAGCCAATGGCCCATCCAGTCCAACACTCTGTCAGACAGTGGCAAAAAACACCAGGTGCCATCAGGAGGTCCACCAGTGGGGCCAGGACACTAGGAGCCCTCCCACTGTTGCCCCCCCCCCCCAAAGATGCAGAACAAAGAAAACCCCGCTCCCCAGATATAAGAACATCAGAGAAGCCAACGCTGGATCAGGCCAAAGGCCCATCCAGTCCAACACTCTGTCACACAGTACCCAAAAATATCAGGTGCTATCAGGAGGTCCATCAGTGGGGCCAGGACACTAGAAAGCCCAGAACCCAAAAGCCCCCCCCCTCTTGCCCCCCCCCCCCGAAGCACCAAGAATACAGAGCATCCCTGCCCCAGCCTGAGAGTTCCTATCTATACCTTGTGGCTAATAGCAACTGATGGACCTCTGCTCCATGTGTTTATCCAAGTTCCCTCTTGAAGCTGTCCATGCTTGTAGCCGCCGCCACTTCCAGTGGCAGTGAATTCCATGTGTTAATCACTCTTTGGGTGAATTGAGGAGGGGAAGCACAGAGCCACTGGGGCACTCAGGCCCCGAGAGCTCACAGAGTCCTGGAGAGGAGATCTGGGGACAGGCAGGCAGGCAGGCAGGCATGTTCCAAAGAGAGGATTCCTGTTCCTGCACATATACACAATTCCTCACAGGCTCCCAAGCCTGCAAATGGCTGTGAGAAGCTGCGGGGCACACGCAGGGTGCCTGTTTCGCAACAGTACCCTCACGGTAACTCTCGGCAAACACAGCAAAGAACAGGAGCAAGGGTCATCTCAGAGTTATACCATTTGGGGGGTGGGTGGGAAATCCCACGTGGGCTTACCTGCACCCGCTGTCCTTCTGAGCAGTCTCATCTGTGTCTTCACGCTGATAGGCTTTGTGCCTGAGCAGAGCAGCAATTTGGAGATTTCCTGAGCTAGCTTTCTCGGCGCGAAGACCTCCCCCCCAGATGCCACCTTGGATGGTGCGTGCCCCCAAGGGGGAGGTGTCACACCTTCCTGCTCCGTTTCCCTCAGTCCCTCTTTGTCCTTGGCAGCCAAACAGCAGTGATCTGGAGCTTCTGCAGGCGATTCTCCCCACCCCCAGCTAGTTTTGAGTGACAGCTCGTTTCCACACACACACACACACCCCGTCTATCTCAAGTATCTCTCTGCTATGTAAAGGCTGAACATCAGGAGGAAGATCTTCAAGATCTCTGTTTAGTGTGAGAGCCAGTTTGGTGTAGTGGTTAAGTGCGCGGACTCTAATCTGGGAGAACCGGGTTTGATTCTCCACTCCTCCACTTGCACCTGGCTGGATGACCTTGGGCAAGCCCTAGTTCTGATAAGAGCTGTCCTTGAAAAAGAGCAGTTTCTGCCAGAGCTTTCTCAGCCACACCTCCCTCACAGGGGGTCTGCTGTGGGGAGGGGAAGGGAAAGGACTTTGTAAGCCGCTCTAAGACACCTTTCGGTAGTGAAGGGCGGGGTATAAATCCAATCTCTTCTCTTCTTCTTCTCTGTCCTCACTGACCCCTCCCATCTCGACCCTGGATTCTATGAAGGTGGCTCAGTACTGACCCCTGCTGGTGCTGCCTGCCGTTAGGTTTCCAGTGCCAACAACCCCCTGTCCTCAGTCAGAGACCGGATGGACGGCTCGATATTCCAACTGGTTTGCTCTACTACAACCCTCCAGCTTCACTCCTCCTGGAACTGAACTGGCCGTTGGTCGGGATCAGTGGTAACGACAGGACCACGAGAGTTCATCCTACGAATGCAGACATCAGCTCCAATCCCGACTGCGTTGGCTTCAGCATCCAGGCCACCTAAAGAGACCGCTGCGTCTGCCACAGAGATGGCCTCTTCCCTTTTCGCCTCCCACGGTGAGTGAGCTACCACACCTGAGACGGTCACCCGTGCTTCCCAACCCCCTTCTGCTGCTCCCTCAATCTCCTTCAAAACGTCTATGCAGCGCCGTGTCTAGTTACTTCCGACGTGCCCCGGAAGGGACTTTATCACCTTGGCGACGTTGGAGTGATGCTCTGGTATTTGGACAAAAAAGTCTATGGTAGAAGCCAAATGTACCATAGAGTTTTTGTCCAAATACCAAAGCATTCCCCTGACATCACCGTGTGATGACATCACTTCCGGGTCATGTGACGCAGACGAGTCACTGCAACGTCGGCTGGGCCTCCGTCCCACTACGTCCTCCACCCATTCCCCCACCAGTTGCCGGCCTTGCAGGACTCTGCGGCCCATCCTTCCTGTATCACTCTCCTTTTCTATCTAACCTATCACTCTCCTTTTCTATCTAACCTAACAGATGTGGGCCTAGAAGACTGCGTCAACCTCTCCCCACCTTCCTGGAAAGTTGAGACGTTCCGCCATGTCCAGTCCTTCAGACTCTTGCGGTGACAGATCCAGCTAGCTCGAGATATTTCCAAACTGCCGCTCTGTGCAGGCACAAAACCTGTAAGCCTGAGGCACGCAGACCACGAAGAAGCAACGCTCCAGTTCTAGGGGGACACAAGCCAACCCTTCCATACTTACTGCTCTCCATTGGCTTTTGTGGAGATTTGCTGTCCAGTGATATCGTTGCGATTTTTCTTTCAATTCTAAGGGGGAAAAGGGAGCGGGAGACATTACTTCACAATGCTGTTTTGCCTTGATGCACTTAGCTATCCATCAGGGCTCTTTTTGTAGAAAAAGCCCAGCAGGAACTCATTAGCATAATAGGCCACACCCAACACCAGAAACTCATTAGCATATTAGGCCACAGCCCTGCCAGCACAGCTCATTAGCACATTAGGCCGCACCCCCATGTTACCAGAAGTGTGGTTATCCAGCTACACCCACCTTTTGCTTGTTATTCTGTTTACCTTGTTTGTTGTCAAAAACCAGGGCTTTTTTGTAGCAGGAACTCCTTTGCATGTTAGGCCACACACCCCTAATGAAGCCAATCCTAATGGATTTCTGCTGTTGGGTGCGGCCTATTATGCTAATGAGTTCCTGCTGGGCATGGCCAACTCTGGAGCCAGCCGGAAC
Organism: Gekko japonicus; assembly: GCF_001447785.1. Lineage (NCBI taxonomy): Eukaryota > Metazoa > Chordata > Lepidosauria > Squamata > Gekkonidae > Gekko > Gekko japonicus. The sequence continues at coordinate 95,188 of NW_015174921.1, forward strand.
TCCGTTCCTGTGCGTTCCTGCCCAAAAATAGCCCTGGCTATCCTCAAACCCAAGGAAATGTTGAAAACATTCATTCTCTTTCTCCATTTCTTTTTTTTTTTAATGAAAGGAAGGGCAGTTATTTCATAGCATGCAACAGACCGGAAATAAAGGATGATCCCAGTTTTTTAAAGTTCTGCTAAATCAGCTATGAGACGTATGCTGCCAGGACAGCTGTGTGCTAGCTAAAGAGGAAAAGCAAAAGACATTCTTCTTTGCAGAAAAAGCAAAACAAAGTTTGAGTCCAGGGGCACCTTTAAGACCATCAAAGTTTTATTCAAGGTATGAGCTTTTGTGTGCATGCACACTTCGTCAGATACAATACAGTGGAAAATACCAGTCTATACATATAGGTAGAGGGTGAGCAGTAAATTAGAACGCAACATAATAAAGCTGTTTAACAGATCCAGGAATAACAAACTTAAGTTTCTATGGTTACCATTTGTTTGGATTCAGTTCCGGGAGAAAAAACATAGTGAAGGAAATAAATATGTCTAAATTGGAGACTGGTGTGTCCTTAATAGTGGAGTGTTGCATGCTAATTTACTGCTCACCCTCTTCCATTTCATTGTATCTGAAGAAGCGTGCGTGCACATGAAAGCTCACACCTTGAATAAAACTTTGTTGGTCTTAAAGGTGCCCACTGGGACTCAGACTTCGTTTTGCTGCTTCAGCCCAACATGGTTATCCACCTGAATCTATCTGCAGGAAAAGGGTCTGCTTTATTTTAACAGGGATATAAAGACATTCATTGGGGGAATGTCTCAACTTTTAATATACAATGCTAGAGTTTTTTCCCCCCAAAAGTCTACTGTAGACAGAAACAATATGAATCTCCTACATCCAGCCGACTCCTCCTTCATAAGAAGAGCTCTGCTGGATCAGACCAATAGTCCATTTAGGTCAGCATCCTGTCTCACACAGTGGCCAACCAGTTCCTCTGGACTGCCAACAACAGGGCAGGCCTTCCCTGATAAGAACATAAAAAGAGCCCTGCTGGATCAGACCAGTGGTCCATCTAGTCCAGCATCCTGTCTCACACAGTGGCCAACCAGTTCCTCTGGAGGGCCAACAACAGGGCAGAGAGGTCGAGGCCTTCCCCTGGTAAGAACATCAGAGGAGCCCTGCTGGATCAGACCAGTGGTCCATATAGTCCAGCATCCTATCTCACACAGTAGCCAACCAGTTCCTCTGGAGGGCCAGCAGCAGGGCAGAGAGGCTGAGGCCTTCTCCTGATGTTGCCTCCTGGCTCTGGGATTCAGAGGATCTGTGCCTCTGAATGTGGAGGTCCCCCTCAGTCATCATGGCTAGTAGACGTGTCCTCCGTGAATCCGTCTAATCTCCTTCCTGTGACCATCACAACATCCTCTGGCAGCGAACTCTAGATTCCCTTTTCTCCATCCAAAACCTACTGCCCATCAACTTCACTGGATGCCCTCGAGTTCTAGTATTTTGGGAGAGGGAGAAAAATTTCTCTTCCTCAACTCTCTTCACCCCATACATAATTTTGCTTTAGGAAATGAAGGGCTCTTAGACCAATCCCGTGTAGGGCGTTCCCTTCTTTTCGGTTGGTTGGCTTTGTTTAAAAACAAACTGCAAAAACCTTTTAGCAAACTAATGTGTTCTATTTATGGTCATCATTTAGTCAAGTGCATAGTGTATCAGTATTTAATATAACCGCACCTCTTTTAAATAGTCTTTTGTAGGACCTGCAAAAAGCATCCATACAAGAAGGCTGTCCCCCTTTTTGGAAGACTTCATGCAAGGAGAAGTGGGCTTATTATTCTAGAAACTCCCATTGGGGGTTGACTTTTAAAACACTGATGCAAAATTGTCTGGTAGTTAGCAATCTGTATGTATTGGGTGTTATTGCTTATTGAATGTAATGAGTAGTTATACCTGACTAGGATGAAATAATGACATACTATGCAGTTTACTAAATGATGACCACAAATAGAACACATTAGTTTGCTAAAAGGTTTTTGCAGTGTATATTTATTTGTTACTGGACTCTCCTAAAACTGCAGCTCGGGTTGCTTCAGTTTGTTTTAAAACAGCCTGGTCCTTTCCAAATGCTGCTCTGCAAAAGGAAATGCAGAAAGTAGAGCAAGCCAACGTGGGAAGCAGCACGGGAGTGCCGGGGGGGAGCTCCTCTCTTGGTACGGTCCAGATGGAAAAGGTCTGATCCAATCCTTTTAAATGCTTCAGGGAGGAATGCAAGGATTAGATGCGGCGTACACAAACCTCCCCACCCCCGCTCACCGGGTGCTGTTGTGGTCGTCCTCCAAGCCCTGCTCCTCGTCAGAAGTCAGTGGCGAGTAGTGGATCCCGTTGGTCTGAATGAGGGGCTTCTCCTTCTTCAGCACCGGGGGCTGATCGTTGTCCTGGTACGGGACAGGAGAGTTCTTCAGGGAATTTTCAGGGGATGAAATGGCTGTGATTTCTAAGGGCTGATTAATGTTACT
>NW_015174921.1:97748-113633 GCF_001447785.1 Gekko japonicus
AACAGGGTTGGTGAAATTCTATATTCTGGAGGAAGTGTGTTTATGCTTCAGCCAGGGGCCAGGAATGTACTTTCCTGCATAAGCACGCCCCAAACACAGAGATGTAAAGTCGCTTTTGTTGCATCTGAACAGGGGACTGTTTGCACACAACAATAAGCCAAAGGCCAGAAGGGAGAGCCGCCACCACCGGGGTGCTAGGTAGGCTGACCCAACCCCTGAGAATGTGCCCATAGTTAGGGAATTACAAAGTGACTAGCACTACAAACTGTAAACCGCCCAGAGACCCCCATGGGGGGGGGGGTTTAGGGCGGTATATAAATCGAATGATAAATAAATAAATAAAAATAAAAATGTGCTACTCGGCCAAGGAACCAGGTGCCTGATTTATTAAACTACTTATACCCCATTTTTCCTCTTAGCTCAAGGTGGCTCCTTGGTCTTTTGGCCCTTGGCCTTCAAATAAAACCACCGTCGGTTGACATATCTAAATCAAGTGCTTTGGGGGGAAAATGCTTTTCCCATTTACAAACCAGGAGTTGATGCAGTGTTACTGCAAGCGCAAGGACTTCTGCTGCAGCACCTGATTCAGACAGAGGAACAATTTTCGGTTTACTGAACAAGTCCTGGTTTGCAGCTTTGGTGCACAGCAGGGCTTGTTCTTGCCACAGCCAACCAAGGCTGGTTGTCATAAGTGACTGCAGCACAGGTGGAATTCCTTACAAGGGTCCCCAGTGTGGTGCTTGTGAGTGCCACGGCACCCTCCAACAGCTTTCCTACTGTCCACCAAATATTTTTAGAAGAGAAGAAGAGATTGGATTTATACCCCGCCCTTCACTACCCAAAGGAGTCTCAGAGCGGCTTACAAACTCCTTTCCCTTCCCCTTCTCACAACTACCCTGTGAGGTAGGGTGGGGCTGAGAGAGCTCTGGCAGAAACTGCTCTTTTTCAAGGGCAGCTCTGACAGAACTATGGCTTGCCCAAGGTCATCTAGCAGCTGCGAGTGGAGGAGTGGGGAATCAAACCCCGTTCTCCCAGATTAGAGTCCGCGCACTTATACACCAAAGTAGAAAGTGGGTGGGGCCCACCAAGTGTCTGTAGAAACTCGGTGGGGCCAACTAGAGCCCTTGCCCAGCAAGGCTTCTTCTGATCGGCTATGCAGATTTTTTTTAAAAAAATCTTGCTTTGGCAGCAGCGGCCACAACAACACAAGAATCTCCCCTGAAGGTCGACTGTGGGAACCCTTTTATGGCTCGCTCCACCTTCTCTGGCAGCCATTTTGCGCCTGCCACGCCCTATCAGAATTCCAAAGGCTCAAAAAGTTTGGGGTCCCGCCTTGCAGCTTCTGAAAATAACTTTCTGAACATAGCCTAACTCAAACAGGACACAGTATCTTATTCCAAGACACTGAAAGGCTGGACAACACATCCAATTACCATGTCAGATTACACAGGGAAGCCATTGAAATTCATAAACATAAACACAATTTCAACAGGAAGGAAGAGTTTAAAGATAAATAGGGCATGGTTTCCAGTCCTGAAGAACATAGAAAGATAAATAGGGCATGGTTTCCAGTCCTGAAAAACACAAAATGCTCTACATCTTACAACAGCACTACAGATAAGATTAGAATTTCAACAGCCAATCCATATGCAAAAGAACCTCCTCAGGAAAGAACCTCCATTAGCATGTCACAGCCTGGGGAACTCCTACAAGACAATGACTCAGCCCTACCCCACCTTCCTGAGTAGATATAAATGACCTGCCTACCATTCTTCTTCTCACACGGACACAGGGAGTACTCCATCTTTCTGTGTTACACCTCTGAGGATGCCAGTCACAGCTGCTGGCAAAACATCAGGTACTACAATGTTAAGACCATGGCCATACGGCCCGGAAAATCTACAACTAATAACTTTATTCTTTATGAAAACTTCAGAAATCTTTTTTTTTTTTTTAAGAAAAACCCTAAACCTTGTAAAATTGTCTAGGGTCAAAAATAACATTGTTTACGTCCATGATCTAATGGCTTATCCCAGCTACGGAACATCAGATTCCTTTGTTCACAGATCATCAGAACAAAACCTGAAACAATACCAGCCCCAAGTACTCTTCTGGTACAGATTCTTATGAACCAGCCATGTGCCCCAAATCCCATGAGTCCTTACAAGACTGCATGCAGACAGGCTTTCTGTTTCCTTTGGAGTCAACACGAGAAGAAGAGATTGGATTTATACTCTGCCCTTCTCTACCCGAAGGCGTCTCAGAGCAGCTTACAGTCTCCTTTCCCTTCCCCTCCCCACAACAGACACCCTGTGAGGAAGGTGGGGCTGAAAGAGCTCTTTCGAGGACTGCTTGTGAGAGAATAGCTCTGAAAGAACTTATGACTGACCCAAGGTCACACCAGCAGCTGCACATGGAGGAGATGGGAATCAAATCTGGTTCTCCCAGATTAGAGCCTGTGCTCTTAACCACTACACCAAACTGGCTCGCAACACTGGTCCCTGATCAAGCAGCAACAGCATTAGACACGTGATTAAAATAAGCTGTGCAAACCTCCCTGGCACAGAGAGGCATTAGCCGGAGATCAGAGGTCCATCATGCAGCACCTATGAGAGGGCTTTCTTGGGGGAAGTGCCAAAATTACCAGCCCCCCCCCCCGGAAGGTCAGTAGTTCAGCAGTTCAAGACCCAAGTTGCCACACGACGGAGTGAGCTCCCGTCTCTAGTTCCAGCTCCTGCCAACCTAGCAGTTCGAAAGCAAGAAACTGCAAGTAGATAAATAGGTACCGCTTCGGTGGGAAGGTAACAGCGTTCCGTGCGCCTTGGTGTTTAGTCATGCCGGCCACATGACCACGGAAATGTCTTCGGACAGTGCTGGCTCTTCGGCTTGGAAACGGAGATGAGCACCGCAACCCTAGAGTCGGACTCGACTGGCTTTTGAGCAAGGGAAACCTTTACCTTTTACCCCCAGGACACCTCCAACAGTTCTGCCGCTTTTAAGCTTCAGGAGCTGTGTTTCAAGTGTTCTTTTGGATTGGCTGTATCTACTGTACTTCTTTAAGGTCTCTCTGGTCCCGGCTGAGTCATCACATAATAAAATTTAGTATGTGCCCTTCCATGGGCAAAGCAGTTTTTCAGCCATTGCTTTTAATGCTGTCTCTTGGAATGTTTCGGTCTTGGTGTTTCTTATTCTGCTTATACATTTAGACATCTCTTGCTTTTTAAAAATTTAAACAGCATTTGATGTTTCAGGATCTGACTGTGAACTGCCTGCCTTAGATTTTTCACTGAAGAGCGGGCAACTTTTTAATGAGCCAAAAGAAGGAAGGTCGTTTCAGCTCGATTTGAGTCCAGTAGCACTAGAGACATCAACGAGAATTTGGGGGGTATAAGCTTCAGATACTTACTTTGAAGAACGAACTTACTTTTAAGGCCATCTTGTCAATAACTCCACAATAAAAGTGGCAATGGGCCACCTTCCCACAAGCACTGCCCACAAGCGCTGAGAGCCAGTTTGGTGTAGTGGTTAAGTGCGCGGACTCTAATCTGGGAGAAGCGGGTTTGATTCCCCACTCCTCCACTTGCACCTGCTGATGTGACCTTGGGTCAGTCACAAGCTCTGGCACAGCTGTCCTTGAAAAAGAGCAGTTTGTGTCAGAGCTCTCTCAGCCCCACCCACCTCACAGGGTGTCTGTTATGGGGAGAGGAAGGGAAAGGAGTTTGTAAGCCCCTCTGAGACACCTTTGGGTAGTGAAGGGCGGGGTATAAATCCAATCTCTTCTTCTTAAGTTTGAGCCACATTTGACGAGCCCCAAATAACCAATTTCTGGCTTCGGAAGGCTTCCCTGCTCAGCCACCCAAAGGAGATCTGTGCCACAAGGGAGCATGAGCAAGCCCAGTTTAAAATGCACAAAAAGCCCTCAATTCCTCACCATTGAACTGATATTAAGCGGAGACCCCGACGGCTGAGTGAAGAGCCCAGCCACCATCGGCAACGACTTGCGTTTTGGCGACACCCCAGAGTTCATGCTAGGCGTCCCCGTGGAGGACCGCTTCCTCCGGCCGCGCTTCTTCCCGTCCTGCACGTAGGCCTGGCCACACTCCATCCGGATGCTTGCCGTAAGCGGGCTGTGCTTACTGGAAGGAGAGTGCTTTATGGTTCCCGTGGCAGGAGAGATGGTGAAGATGATCCTTCGCTTGCCCTCGCTTTCGGGATCGGAGAACGCTGCGTCCACCTGCATGTCCCCCCGTGTCCCTTCAGCGAAGGCTTTCTGGGAGTCCATGTACTGCAATACCCCTCCCAGGCTCTGGCAGGCCCCGTTCAGCCTGGGGCTTGCGGAGTGCTGCTGAGCAGGGGAGTTCTGCCCGGAATTCCGCGAGGGCATCGCCAGCAGAGAAGGGTGCTGCGGAGTGGAGCTCCGAGATCCCACTGAATTAAACAAGCTTCCTGAACTGGACCCGTCCTCCAGAGCTGCGTGGTCGATGCTGTGGTTAAGCTGGGCAGGGCTGTTCGAAAGGGTCCCATTGGCCAACCCAGAGCCTGTCATGTAAGAAAAACCTGTGAAGAGGGAGACAGAAGGGAGTATCAAACTGTTTGATCACCCCCCCCCAAAAAACCCTACTAAATATATGTACAATTTAAGACCAGCAGAATCCCTTTAAGAGAAGAAAGCCAAAGCATTAAAAATATCTAAAGGCAGCATGAAATATAAAAGTCACCTCTTAAAACTGGCCGATTTAGCTGTCCCCAGGCAAAACTAAAACAAACAGAATTAAGTGGGAGGGGAAAACACGCAGTACAAACCCAGCAAAAATCCCTGGAGAAACAAAGACCTTTTAACCTGGCTCTGAAAACTTAAAGGACTCAGCACCAGATGGATGGATACGGGCACTCCTGGGGCCCCGGACCCTGACAGCGGGCCAACGCCTGTGCTTTTCACGGACTACAGGAATCCTGGAAAGCCAACTTCTTTGGTACCTTCCCACACTGAGGTGGGGTCTCTCTCCCTAAGCATCTCTTTACTGAGGATCTCACCTTCCATCTAAATTGCAAAAGGGATCGAAGCTTTACATTGCATGCTCTGGTAAAAAAAAAAAAAGGAACAAAGCGTTTCGACTGCCCGAGGGAACAGCAGCAGACAGTTCCTGGTTTTTAGAGGGCGATCAGAGTAAAGAAACTCCTAGCTTCCTGGCAATCTGAAGATTCTGAGGGGCGGAGATGTCTGCTCCCCCCACCACCACCACTGCACAGGTCTTGGCAGGAAGGGACTCACCTGAGGTAGCCAAAGTCAGTGGCTTGTTGGCAGCAGCACCGCTCACGCCGTTATGAGAACTAGCACCATATTGTTTGTCAAGTGTTGAAAAGGAGTCACGGTTCTGGTGGACGGGGCTCGGTGTGCTTCTCTGGGGGGGGGGGAGGAAGAGGAAGAGAAAACAGGCAACTTCAGTGGGTGAGCGCTGTCTGCTGTTCGCTCAAGGCAGCTGGATCGCAGACTGGTGGCGACCTCAGAGTCAGTGTGAAGGGGTTCAGAACGGAGCCACCCGCAGCGAGGAAAGCCTGACCCGCCCCTAAAAGGCGACTTCTTTTCTTTTCTATTACTGTTCATTCCGCCCAGTGGTCTTGAACAGCCGCTGAGTTTTTTATGTTTAAGCAACGAATGGAGAGCTGCCTACATAATGGGATCGCCCCAACAGAATATGATAAGGTTTCTGCCATTGTTTTAGAATGTCTCTGTATTTCTACAACAGCAGCCAAAAATCTAGTAATGTAACCCATCCATCTACATTGCTCAATAGCCTAAAAGTCTCAGCAGTTGGAGAAACAGAGCCCTTACTAAGTAGGGGGGAAATTAGCTCCTGCCTAAGTTCTAAAAATTAGGGCAGGTTAAAAGTATGGCGTCAACGGATTCGGTGTGATTGAGGCCGCAAAGGCATGTTCTCTCCAAATATGGAATACCAGCATATCTCCCAGTCAAGACTTCAGATGGTGGAACGTTGAAACTTTCCAACGTAAAGGCGTGTCCGTATTTAGGATATGTTAGATCACAAAAATACATTAGGATGCTAACTGGTAAGGGAATGCCAACTGTGAAGGTTGAGCAAACTCTACTTGACCTTATTGCGGTACTTTTATAATCCAGATGTGTCAAACGAATTACTGCAATTTACACAACCCTTCTCAGAATGCAGACTATATTTTTATTACCCAAATAGTACCCTAAATCAGGATCTAAAAAAACAAAAACAAAACAGCCCAAGGCTTTGCACAGTGCATTTAAAGTCTGTGCTAGTCTGGGCCTCACACTGATGAACCTGATAGCCTTATCAAGCTGGACTGAAGAAGATTGGATTTATACCCCACCTTTCACTACCCGAAGGAGGGCAGTTTACAATCCCTTTCCCTTCCCCTCCCCACAACAGAAACCCTGTGGGGTAGGTGGCGCTGAGAGATCTCTTTTGAGAACTGCCCTTGAGACAACAGCTCTGAAAGAATTTATGACTGACCCAAGGTCACACCAGCAACTGCACGTGGACAAGTGGGGAATCAAATCTGATTTTTCCAGATTAGAACCCGTGCTCTTAACCACTACACCAAACTGGCTCAAACTGAGCCAGAAGGTAGAACGTTACCAGGTTCTGAACCCCCGAGGACTGGCTTTCAAACCTTAAAGGGAAAATTTTAAGGAGTCCATGCCATGCATCAGAATCTAGACTGGGTGATCTACCTTTACCTATCGTACGACATCTTACCCTATCCTTCCCACTTAGGGAGCTCAGGATTCTTCCTTTCTCCATTTTACATTCACAACAAACCTACACGTTAGGCTATACAGAGAGAAAGAAACTGGCCCAAGGTCACCTGTCGAGTTTCACAGCCGAGTGGGAAGGTGGGGGGGGGGGGGGGGGGGGGTGTCTCTCAGGGGCAAGTCCAACACTCTGACCACTACCCCGCACTGTCTCCCATTAACACCAAGCGAATTCTGCAGTTCATGGTCCCGTGGATGTGGTGAAAAGTCTTCCAAGTCAGTGGCCTTCAGCCCTTCCAGACCTGGAAGTGCGTGGCAGGGAGTCACACGGCGCGGTAGCAAGGGAAGCGCGAGTGGCACGGCGAGAGAGAACCAGGAGACACAAGCCACGTGCTCTGATGTGGACCACGGCAATAAGCAGGCTGAGGGCCAGAGCCGAGGAGGAAACCTCTCCATGATGGAGCGACCTCACGTGACCGCCCTGCTGCTCATTTCGACGTGCCTAGAGAGGCGGAAGGGCATGGCACCCTCACCCTCTCTGCAGGAAGACCTCCCAAGCAGCAGCAAAAGAAAAAAAAGAGGCAGCTCCATAAAGATCTGCGGCCCCAGCATAAGGGTGGACTGCAAATCCACCTTGAGCATCTGACCACTGCTGAAGACAACCACCACCTTTATAAGGAAGGGATGGGAGAGAAACATCGAGGAGCCCCCTTTACTCACCACCTTCTCAACACGGCTAGGGAGGACAACGCTGGCCAAGGGAATACTAACAGGGAGCTTATTGGGCTGCACCGTGCTGAGGGGAATACTGATGGGGAGGCTGGTGATGGTCTCCCCGTTGCTCACAGGTGTCCTCTCCCGGAAAGCCTGCAAAACACACGAAGCAGACAACGCCCGGTCAAGCGCTCCCTTTCCGCCTATGGCTGTACCACCCTCAATCCGCCTCAGTCGTGGCGGCTCTCACTTTCGGCCGGGGCTTCCTGGCTTTGCTGCGTGCTCATGGGCATGGGCTTAAATTACTAGCAGCAGTTGAAGAGCTGCAAGCATTCCACCCCATCCACCCCATATGTGGACTAACCAGACTGTATTGCACTGCAGAGTCAACGGCATCAGCTGGCCAATAGGCACGAGCACGCGCACGGTTTTGACCAGCATTCTAAAAGAGTCAGCAGAATCACAGTGCCACTATGTTCTCTTTCCTGGAGCATTACAAGGCAAGGGATTTTCTAAAACCAGGAACCGATTTTTAAACATGATGCTGGCAAGGTGAAAACACCAATCTCTGGGACTCTGCCCTCGTGGCGGCTACCAGTTCTTTAGGCATGTTTTTTTTTTTTAACGAGAACTGTGCTAAGCATTTGTTATACATTTTAGAACATGCCCGGCAGTGTTCCCTCAAAGCTGAGTTAGTGTGAGCTAGTTCACAGTTTTTTAGCCTCCGGCTCACAGATTTTTGTCTTAGCTCAGGAAGGAGGGCTCCAGAGCAAACTGATTTAGGCAGTAGCCAAATCGCTCACTCACAACTTTAATGCCCATAGCTCACAAAGCAGAATTTTTGCTCACAAGACTCCACAGCTTAGAGGGAGCACTGATGCCCAGCTAGGCCAGAGAGGTTCTTATGCGTGTTCTCTGGTTTACTTACAATGGTAACCAATGCTCCCTCTAAGCTGTGGAGTCCTGTAGGGGTGTGCAAAAAAAATTAAAAATCGGCCCGATTCGGATTTGGCCGAATTGGGCAGAATCAATTTCGGCCGCATAAAGACTCCTGCATAAAGACTCCTGCATGTCAATTTCAGCAGTATTCAGGAGTCTTTCCGCCAGCCGAATGTCAGTTTCAGCCCCATTATATCCTATGGGCCATTGAAGTCAATGGCGAAAACATAGGGTATATTCTGGGGGCTGGAGGGGAGGGAGGTGGGAGGTGGGAGGGAGAGGCTCCAAACCCACAGGGTAGCTGCTGGAGCCTCTCCCCAAGATACCAACCAAGTTTGAAGAACATTGGACCAGGGGTAAAAGTAACTTTTTCCCCCACCACAGAAAACAATGGAGGGGATAGGGGCAACCTGTTTGAGGGTCCATAGAATTGGACCCCTACAGCTTCCTTACCTTCTCGTTAGGAGCTGGCAAAGCTGCCGGTGAAGAGGGACGGGGTTCCTGAGGGCTCATCTTTATGCCGTTTGGTATCGTCGGGCTCGGAAACGCGACACCATTCTCTTTTATGTGCTCGGATCTGAAACAAAGAGGCTGAAGGGTTAATACTGGCCTTGGCAACAACAGCAACAGGAATGTTTGCGGAGGAGCTGAGGCTGGCTGGCTGGCTGGCTGGCAGGAGACCTCCTCTGAATGAAGGTGATTTTGCTGGCTCGGGCTCTGGAACGGCCACCTAAGGAGCTGGTATGCGATAAGAGAATCACAGCTCCAAAGACCCAAATGCAAAAGAAAAAGCGAGCTGTATGCAAGCGCTATACAAAATCAATGCTCAAAAAACATGGAAAAAAGCTTTATAGTGCTGCTATCAAACCATGTATAAATGACAATGATACAAAAAAGGGAGGTCCAAAAAAGTGCAGGCTGGCGGGGTTTTCCGGAACACAAGTTCGTTTCGACTGGCTTCATCTGAACAGCAGGAAGGAGGAGGAGGAGGAGGAGATTGGATTTATACCCCACCCTTCACTACCCAAAGGAGTCTCAGAGCAGCTTACAAACTCCTTTCCCTTCCCCTCCCCACAACAGACAGCCTGTGAGGTAAAAGAAGAAGAGATTGGATTTATACCCCCACCCTTCACTACCCAAAGGTGTTTCAGAGCGGCTTACAAACTCCTTTCTCTCCCCCTCCCCACAACAGAGACCCTGTGAGGTAGGCGGGGCTGAGAGAGCTCTGACAGAGAAACTGCTCTTTTTCAAGATCAGCTCTCATCAGAACTACGGCTTGCTCAAGGTCATCCAGCAGGTGCAAGTGGAGGAGTGGGGAATCCAACCCGGTTCTCCCAGATTAGAGTCCGCGCACTTAACCACTACACCAAACTGGCTCTCTTCTTAGTTTCATTCTTCATAGTTTTCATCATAGAGTATGATAGCGAAGATCATAGGACTTCATAAAGCTCTCATCATATGCTTCAGTGCTATATTCTACAGTTGCAGTGAAATATTCCAAAGAGACATTCAGGAAGGAGGGGACAGGAGCCTAACAGGTGTTTGCATTTGGAGCTAAGGAGCTGGGGCAGCAGGTGGTGGGAAAGACCTCGGACAGCCACCGCTGGTTGTCAGAGAAGGCAAGGCTGAGCTCAATGGACCATTGGTCTGAGATATTAAGAAAACGCAGTTGCACCTAGAAGACTGGTTTTTTTAAAAAAAAAAATTATAGAGCATGAACTTTCGTCGGCTAAACTTCATCAAGTGCTCAGGCAGGTCCCGTGTCTGCTAAGCAAAACCAAAGATAGCTTCGGAGGGCAGCCAGATTTGAGGGAGGGAGCTTTGGACTTTTAAATGGTTTTAAATGTTTTATATTGGCGTATGCCCTTGTAAGCCGCCCTGAGCCCGCGTAGTGGGGAGGGCGGGGTATACATTGAATAAAATAAATAAATAAAAGCTTATACCCCCAAAATCTGGTCGGTATCTCAGGCCTTACTGGACTTGAATCAAACAAAAAGACAGTGGCTTTTTAAACTGTTCTGAAAGACACAGACGCGCAGACAAGGCAAAATTCCCCCCCAAAAAACAGGCTTGCCTTCCATGATTGATCTCCCTTAGCGATCCACAGCTACAACAAAAACTCTGTGTGTGTGTGTGAGTAGGTGTGTTGTGAAGAGTCCTAAGGCACCCTTTCAAATTAATACAGTTCAAACGTGAGGTGCGACACACTGGGCCAGTGCTCTGCTTGACTGCCCTAGATAATTCCCCAGGATCTTTTACAAAGCACGGGGATTCTACATCAGCTAAGCGGGGGGTCTTACGTAAAATGTGTGTCAAGTGTGGGCAGCTGTGCCGGTCTGCAGCGGGAGAGCTGCAAGGTCTCCAGCATATAAACTTCTGAGAGTCAAAGAAGCTCCGACCAGAGGGAGTTTTGCCTCTCAAAAACTTGTTCCCCTGGATTGCTGGCCTCGAACCGAGGACGGTGTTTGTGCTTTCAAAACCACACAGCATCCTACTGTGTGTTCTGTGTTCTTTTCTCAAATAAGCCGACACCCCCCCCCTTGGGATCAAGAAGAAACTCACCTCTGATGGTTTTCATTACTGGCTGATTTCCCACCGCCCGTATGGTCCTGGTTCAGGTGCCTCCGCAGGGCTATTTTAGCTGGGGAGAACCTGGTGTAGTCCGGCAAGGACAAGCTCGAGGCCCTGTCCGGCTTCTGCCTGCAGTTGTGGTTCGGGGTGCAAGGGACTATATCTGGGTCCAGGTGCGAGGCTGCGTACTGCGGGGTGCCCTGTTTGGAGGAGGGCCTGCCGAGGGCGTGCTGGATCTCATAGGGGGTGGCATGGCCGTTCATGGACAGTTCGGGGCTCATGCCGTTGATCTGGGGCACCGGGAACTTGGGGCACTCCAGTTCGAGCTGGAACGCTCCGTGATCAGGCTCCGACTCGCGGTGCAGGTGGTTCTTGTGGCGCGGCTGCGCTGGCAGCGATTCGTCGGGAGGCATGTACGACTTCAGCTGCAGGAGCTCTTGCTGCCTTTGGCTCTTCTCGAGTTCCACGATGCTGATCTTTTGCAAAGAAAAAACGAAAAGACGGGATGAGACGGGACGCCACAGGCCTCGTGAACACAGCGCTTTGCGGCAGACGCCTCCTTCATGCTACTCTTCAGAAAACACATCCCGCCTCAAAGCTAACCGCTGGGCAGGCAAAAGACAAGTTACAATACAGAATACTTAATATATGCAACACGAATGGTGACCACACACGATATTCAGATGTGTCGCTCGGGAAATATTTCCCGTCTCCCTTCCCCTGGACATTCTGACTTTCAAGCTGCTTTATCTCAAACGACAACCCCTGATTCAAACTTAACTGGATAAAGATTCAGGTGGGTAGCCACTTTGGTCTGGAGCGGCAAAACAAAGTCTGAGTCCAGGGGCACCTTTAAGACCAACGAAGTTTTATTCAAGGTAGAGAAGAAGAAGAGATTGGATTTATACCCCGCCCTTCACTACCCAAAGGTGTCTCAGAGCGGCTTACAACCTCCTTTCCCTTCCCCTCCCCACAACAGACACCCTGTGAGGTAGGTGGGGCTGAGAGAGCTCTTGACAGAAACGGCTCTTTTTCAAGAACAGCTCTTATCAGAGCTACGGCTTGCCCAAGGTCATCCAGCCAGGTGCAAGTGGAGGAGTGGGGAATCAAACCCGGTTCTCCCAGATTAGAGTCCAGGCACTTAACCACTACACCAAACTTCAGATATCTGAAGAAAGCTTATACCTCGAATAAAACTTTGTTGGTCTCAAGGTACCGTTGGACTCGAACTTTGTTTAACTGGATAAAATGACTGGGGAGGGGCTGTGGCTCAGCGGTAGAACACCTGCTTTGCATGCAGGAGGTCCCAGGTTCAGTCCCCGACATCTCCAGTTAAAAAAGGAACAGGCAGTAGGTGCCGAGAAAGACTTCTGCCTGAGACCCTGGAGAGCCACTGCCAGTCTGAGTAGACAGTACTGACTTTGATGGCCCGATGGTCTGATTCAGTGTGAGGCGGCTTCGTGTGTCGTGGACTGTGGTCTAGACTGCTGTGCACAGCTTGCTGTAGTCGGATTCTATTATGTAATCGCTGTGCTGCTAAGTGCAGGGCTGTCAAACATGCAGCCCAGGGGCCGGATCAGGCCCCCAGTGGGCTTCCATCAGGCCCACAGTGGAACTGGCCATCTCCTGCTTCCAGTTCTGTTCCTGCTGCTGCATCATAGCTTGCTTCGCCAGACTCTCTTGAACACTCAGCCGTTTCATGTTTTAACTTGAGCCCCTAGACTCAGAACTCTGAGCATGAGATTTCTGTGGTGAATGTCAATAAATCAAAAGTAGGTTTGCAGCTGACAAATACACACTTGAACAGCATACTCAAGATTGCAACAGCACAGACGTTTTCATGCAATACTTCAGAGCGAGGGGTGTCAGTTCTCAGAGACCGTTAACAAACAAAATATTGCAAGAGTGCTAATGTTTTAAGCATGTTTTTATTTTAAGTAAAAAAACAAGTCTTTGCGTTTGTGTCCTTTATAAAGTTTATATCGCCGCTACCTGGCATTACATTTTATGACACACATGGCCTGGCCCAATGAGGTCTCATTTATGTCA
Organism: Gekko japonicus; assembly: GCF_001447785.1. Classification (NCBI taxonomy): domain Eukaryota; kingdom Metazoa; phylum Chordata; class Lepidosauria; order Squamata; family Gekkonidae; genus Gekko; species Gekko japonicus. Next base: position 110,767 of record NW_015174921.1, read on the forward strand.
GATCCGGCCCTCATAACAAGTAAGTTTGACACCCTTGGCTTAATGTGTCATGAATTCACATGGAATTCACTGCCACAGGTGGTAGCAGCTACAAGCATAGACGGCTTCAAGAGGGGATGGGATAAACATATGGAGCAGACGTCCATCAGTAGCTATTAGCCACAAGATATAGATAGGAACTCTCGGTCTGGGGCAAGTGATGCTCTGTATTCTTCGTGCTTTTTTTTGGGTGGGGGGCAACAGTGGGAGGGCTTCTAGTGTCCTGGCCCCACTGCTGGACCTCCTGGTGGCACCTGGTATTTTTGGCCACTGTGTGACAGAGTGTTGGACTGGATGGGCCATTGGCCTGATCTAACATGGCTTCTCTTCTGTTCCTATGACTGGGGCAGTGATGCTCTGTATTCTTGGTACTTTGGAGGGCAACAGTGGGAGGGCTTCTAGTGTCCTGGCCCCACTGCTGGACCTCCTGATGGCACCTGGTATTTTTGGCCACTGTGTGACAGAGTGTTGGACTGGATGGGCCATGGGCCTGATCCAACACTGGCTTCCTCTTAAGTTCTTATGTTAATGCTTATGCAGCAGGGCGTCAGTTCTTTCTGGTTGGTTCCAGAGTGCTGTAATCCCAGTGCCTTGGTTACTGAACGTTCCATTTTGTGGACTGTACCAACTCACTAGGTTGCAATCTGCCTCCAGCCCCCGTGAGACAGGCGGACTATAAACAGCGTCAAGAAATAAAAATCAACAAGAGAACTATTTTAAAAGGAGAACTCAGAGTGACTCATCTGGTGCATTTCTACCCTGCCTCTCCGCTGAGGAGCTCAAAGTGGCATGCCTTGAGCTCCTCTCCCTTCTCCCCCGCTGCATCCTCACGGCAGGCCAGAGGAACGTGACACTGGGTCATGAAGCAATGAGCTCCACAGCAGAGCGGGATCCCCAGATCTTAGCCCGACGTTCTAGGGCATGGGTGTCGAACTCATTTGTTATGAGGACCAGATCTGACATAAATGGGACCTTGTTGGACCGGGCCATGGGTGTCATAAAATGTAAGGCCAGGTAGCGGAGATATAAACTTTATAAAGGACACAAACAAAGTTGATTTTTAAAACTTTAAATAATAACATGCTTAAAACACGAGCACTCTCACAATATTTAGTCTATTTAACAGTCTCTGATGACGGACACCTCTTGCTCTGAGTTACTGCAGCAGCAGACCTGGGAAAGGAAGCAGGAAACAGCCAGGGCCTTGCGGGCTGGATTGCAGTCCTGCTCTAGACACTACGCCCCCCACTAGCTTCTCCACACCCCTCCTGCTGTTAACGAGACTGGATTTTCCAAAACTCCCCTCGATTGCATGAACAGTTTGCCAAACGGCGTGAAGTGGGGCTGGTGCTCAACCCCCCCCCCCCGACTTCTGCACCTGTGGCTCCGGTTGGCAGGATTATGAGGATTGTCCAGGTGCTTTCCAGGCGCTGTTAAAAAAGCCAATCTCTGCCAACGAAGGCCTAAAAGGTCCAGACCTGTGACAGAAGCCTGCCCCCACAGTTAGCTGGCTGTTAACAACCTCCCCAACTTGGAGCACTCTCCCATTACAGAACTCCCTACTTCTGGCAATTTGCCCTGTTTAAGAATGCTAAAACTGGCTTATTCGCCCAGACCTCTTGGTCATTCCCGTCACCTTTTCTTCCTTGTTTCTCTCCCCACCACCACCGTCTCTCTACTTTGGGATTCTGGGGTTAGGTCTAGGAACATGGGAGACATCTTTGTTCGGCAGCCAACAAACCTGGCTGCTCTGGATTCTTGCAAGGTTCCGTGCTGTTGGCTGCCTCTGGAGTCTTGCGACTGAGAGGAGGCATCCAGTGTTCCAATAAACTGGAAGCTAAACTGGAGACCCAGTCTGTAGTGGTCAGGAACATGGACTCTAATCTGGAAGAACCGGGTCTGGTTCCCACTCCTCCACACGCAGCTGCTGGTGTGACCTTGGGTCGGTCACAAGTTCTCTCTGAGCTGTTCTCTCAAGGGCAGTTCTCGAGAGAGCTCTCTCAGCCCCACCTCCCTCACAGGTTGTCTGTTGTGGGGAGGGGAAGGGAAAGGAGACTGTAAGCTGCTCTGAGACTCCAAGTGAAGGGCAGGGTATAAATCCAATCTCTTCTTCTTCTCCTCTTCTAAATCTTACGCATTGCTTCGTGGCAACCGTAAGAGATAAATCCTGCACTTCTTTCCTTCCCCCTGTTCCTATTCCCCTATTTCTTACACAGACTCTGAGAAGGAGAAAAGGTACTATCCAATCAAACAGCAGCCCGAGCTGAGAAAGCCTCTCTGAGCTCTCCGGAATGCAGTGAGGGAGGAGGCAGGTTTCGTCTGGATAGGCAGCCTGTCCCCAAGCGTCGGGGGGGGCGGGCTGCTAAAGGGTGCCAAGGCGATCTTCTGCCGGAGCGGGGGGCTCCCGGCTGGTGTCTGGTGTGTGCGCGTGCGCCGCATGCACATCACCCGGAAGTGATGTGACAACGGCAGGCACGCTGGGGGCGGGGCAATGGCCATACAAGGAAAAACCATAGAGTTTTCCCTCGGATTGTGGTGGCCCCGCCCCCAGCGTGCCCGGCGTGGTCGCGTCACTTCTGGGTGACGCGCACATCGGGCCGGAGTTCCCCCGGGGACCCAATTCGGCGGCGGCAGGGAACGGGCCTTGGGAAGCCTATGCTGAACATGCCCAAGGGCCTCCCATAAAGATGTAAAATTTCCGGAAATTTTGAAGTCCGGGAAAAAAACCCGTTTTTTTCCAGGGGAAAATGGAAATTTTTGGAAAAATTGAAAAAAATGCTACATTAGCACTTCTTTTTTCTTTTCCAGATTGAAAGTCATTCTGTTAC
>NW_015174921.1:113682-113964 GCF_001447785.1 Gekko japonicus
AACATAAAATATGACTATGGACATTGTTACTTGGCATGAAATTATCACAACTAGCATATTAAAAAAAACAGGTTGCTTACCAGTAACTGGTGATCTTCGAGTGGTCATCTGTGCATTCACACCAATGGGTTTAGTGCGCCTGCGCTGACCCGACCGGTGCTGTAGCAAGCTATGTTTCAAAGGATTTTCGCGCGGGTCCCACTGAGCATGCGCAGGAACCCCGGCACGCATGCCCAGAGGGACGGGCGCGGAGATCCCGCCAGTTCCTTCAAAGCACCGCCG
>NW_015174921.1:119032-122855 GCF_001447785.1 Gekko japonicus
AGCGACCTTTAACCGTGCGGCACGGTTCTTTTTCGTCTGATTAGAAAATTTAGCACAATGCTTACAAGTATCCGCTCTGTGTGACTCGCCTAAGCAGAACAAACAAAGTTCATGGCCATCTGGAGGGGCCAATTTACTTCCACACTTCTTACAGCGGTTGAAAAAGCCCCACTTCCGACTCCTCTTCTTTTTCTTTTCCATACGGTGGGAAGAGACGAATGCCGGGGAAAAGTGAAGAGGGAAGGGGGGGGGGAGGCCCGAAGGCCTGAGGAGATTCCCCTCAGAAAAACAAAAGTTCTCGTTTTTCTTCTTCTTCTTCTTTTTTTTTTTAAATAAACTGAAGTAGAGAAAATAAAATAGAGGATGATCCTAAGAAACAAGAAATAAGGTAAAGGCCCGAAGGCAGTAACAGCTATCCGGTCAGGAGGAAAGGCAAGAAGGTCCTTTCAACGCGGCGGTAGAGAGAGAACTGGCGGGATCTCCGCGCCCGTCCCTCTGGGCATGCGTGCCGGGGTTCCTGCGCATGCTCAGTGGGACCCGCGCGAAAATCCTTTGAAACATAGCTTGCTACAGCACCGGTCGGGTCAGCGCAGGCGCACTAAACCCATTGGTGTGAAGCACAGAGACCACGAAGAAGATTATAGTGAATCCAAGCAATTATTACAAACAGAATACCCACCCACATGCAAAAACAAAACTGAAACCTTTTTTTTCTTGTGAGAATAGCACCTCCTAAAGGAAGAAATGCATCTTGTTCTTGCATTGGAGAGTTCAGTTTGTAACCTAGGGCTTGCTTGTCCTCAGTGCACAGAAATTAGATCAATCTTTTACCACACGTATTTTTTAGAAATGATTTGGCAAATATTTGAACCCCTTGTCTTAAACTATTTTATTCATCATGTTAAAATAAAATGTTCCCTACTCAATTTTCCCCCCTTTTTTCAATTTTTCCAGTTTTTCGGAAAAAAACAAAAAAGGCTTCAGGAAACCCCCCCCCCCCCCATTTTTCCAGGCCTTCACATCTCTAGCCTCCCACAGATTTAACTTCTTCGTGGGTGGGGGGCACAGAAAGAGGGAGCTGGCGGGAAGAGCAATGTCAGCGCATAGCTTTGCGAAGGCAGAGACGGCCCTGCAGACCACAATGACGCTGGGCTTTTCAGACCTTTCACAGTAGCACCATCTTTGGCTCCCACCCCCCTGAGAATAACATGAGACCTGTTGCCGGGTTTGCATTCTCGGCATTGGGGAGCGTAAGAAGGGCTGCTGCCATCTATACAGTAGAACAGCGGCCCAAGCCAAGAGAACCGGCACAGCGTCTGCCCTCTTCTGCTGGGAGGGCTGCACTGGCAGCTGATAACGAAGGCTCACTATGAACAGAACGTCGACAGGGCTGCGGGAGGAGGACTCGGCATCTGTCTTGCATGTACACACACGCGCCTTTCCCTCTTCTCCCTTTGTGCCTCGCCAATGGCCTCCTGAAACCTGGACCGTGTTGCCATAGGAGACCAGCTCCCTAGAGAGAGGTACCATCTGGTGCAAGAGGACTCTTTCTGCATCTCCTTTCCCGGGGGGAGAGAGGGGAGCGGCTATTTCCCCCTGGCCTCGTCACAAACCCCAAAACAGCGCACGCACACAGAGCAGATTTAATTTAGAGGGCTGGGAAGGTGGACTGATCATCAGGCCGCCTCCTGCTGCCATGGGCAGTTGAAGGGGTTTCCCACTGTGAGGCCGTGGTGGCCAAAGAGCTACCTATGAAGTATAATGATCCCCCCCTCCCAAAAAAATGCAAATGCGTGAGAGGGTGAGCGTGCACTGTGGGAAGAAGAGCAGGGAGACTGTGGGACCTCCGAAAGAACCACAAGCAGGATTGTGGTTGCCAGAAGATGGACGTGCAGCTTGGAACGAGAAACAGTGACGGTGTTGGAAGGGACCTCATAAGCTACGTGGTCATAGATCATAGAACCATAGAGTTGGAAGGGACCTCCAGGGCCATCTAATCCAACCCCCTGCACAATGCAGGAACTTCACAAAGACCTCCCCCTCCACACCTGCAGTGACCGCTATTCTATGCCCAGGAGATGGCAAAAACCCTCCAGGATCCCCGGCCAAACTGGCCTGGAGAAAAATGGCTCCCTAACCCCAAAGCGGCAGTCAGCATTTCCCTGGGCGTGTAAGAAAGGGCCACAAGAACTAAGCACTGAGGCAACCCCTTCCTGCCCCCACCCCCACCCCATGATCTGCCCAAGCTCACAGAATCAGCAATGCTGTTAGATGGCCACCTGGCCTCTGTTTGACAACCTCCAAAGATGGAGAGCCCGCCACCTCCCGAGGAAGCCTGTTCCACTGAGGAACCACTCCAACTGTCAGGAACACCCGGGGCTCAATCCAGCTGACGGTGGGGTGGAAAGAGAGGCAAGAGGATTCTCTGGCTGTTATGCCTCCCGGCTCACTTTGACACTCTACCTGCAGTTCCAAGCAATGCTTTTGCTTCTCAGAAATCTGGTTCTTCAGTGCCTGCTTCTCTTTCAGCAGATTCTCCAGTGACAGGGTCGACCAATCCAGCTTCAGTTCTTCACACCTGGCCTTCAGCTGGAAGGAGGTGGAGAGAGATGAGGTTAGCCAAGAAGACCTACAGTTTGGCCATCCGGAAACCAGGAGCATCTGGTTGGTTACAGAGAGCGTTACGCTCTGAGAGTCAACGTCTCCTGGCGATCCCTGGCCCAAAGGACGTCTGCCTAGCCTCGACCGGGGCCAGGGCTTTTTCTGCCTGGTGGAACATGCTCCCTATTGAGATCAGGGCCCTGCGGGATCTTATGCAATTCCACAGGGCCTGCGAGACGGAGCTCTTCCGCCGGGCTTTCGGCTGAGGCAGTGGGTGTCCACATATGCCTCCTCCCCCCCCTTGAGGTTGCGGTCTCCCATCTCCTACCTAGGCCATACCTAGTTGCATCAATGGGGCGGATTCTCCCTACGGCAAGCATGACTACCGATTTTATATGTTTTAATGTGTTTTAAAATTTTATGGTATTTATTAAAATGCTGTAACCCGCCCTGAGCCCGTTTACGGGATGGGCGGGATATAATAAATAAATAAATAAAATATGTCCTCGTGCCAACCCGGTGACTCAAAACCCATCCCCCTCCTCGCCCACCCAGATCTTTCGGGAATGAAACAGGGTTAAGCCCTTGGTTGGAGAATCGTTTCTAAGTGATCCCAGCCCCAAAAGGATGGCGTCACAAGCCAGCCTCGGCCCTGTCGGGCGAGCCAAACCCTTTCGCTAGCTGATGTGCTGGTCGGACACACACGGTTTGGAAATACCCACCAGCTGCAGACTCTGGTTCCTGAGTTCGCCGTTATCTTTCTCCAGCTGCTTGGTCTGCTCCTTAAGCTGTTGGTTGTGAGCAGAGATCTCTTTCTGAGCTTGAATAAGGTCGTTGTAGGTCAAGGCCTTAACTCCCAGCTGCGGAGAACAGAACATGGGGAGATGCTGTTACCAATCCCACAACGAAACAGGGGCAATCCACTGGGTGTGATAAAGCGCACTTTCACACACACTAAATAAAACACTTCCGGTGCACTTTGCAACTGGATTTTACCGTGAGAAATGGCAAAGTCCACTTGCAAAACGGTCGCTGGAGTGGACTGACGCTGCATTCTTTAGCATATGCGAAAGAGCCCAAATACTTTGCCCCCTTCTCCTTGTGCCTAGCCTCCTTCAAGCTTCCAGAAGCGCCTTCCTCTGAACTCACCACGATGCCCAAATACGGGTGCCTGGGCTAGTTAGGAGCTACCCTGCAAACTGGGATTCCAAACCGAGGTTGA
>NW_015174921.1:122900-131314 GCF_001447785.1 Gekko japonicus
TTGCCCGGGTGCCAGAACTGGGATGTCACAGAGTCAGACTCGGGTCCTCATTTGCCATGGATCTCTCATGTTCTGGTTTATGGCCTGTACTGTACCTGTAATGCCTGGTTTCTTCCCTATGGGAAATGGGGGGGGCTGCATGTGGGTGAGTGTGTGTGAGTGTCCAAGAACGCTTTGCTGAGCTGATTTACAACTGCGTTCCAAGTGAGCCTCCCGAGCTAGGAAGAATGTGCAACGACCTTGAATGCCAGTCTCCGCTAGCCGGCTTCAGTAGATAATGTAAGGATAGGTTCGCAGGTGGGGGGGGGGAAGGAGGAGGGCTAGTGGAGAGCGCTAGGTTTAGGTGGGCTGCACGAATGGATTGATTGGACAGATCATTGGGGTGGGCTCATTTGAATTATGTATAATACTCGGACTGGTGCCAAAAGAGTCAGTTCTGACACAAGATGGTCTTAGCTTGATACATCCTCCTCTCTCAATGAACAAATCACCGCAAAGAGAGTGTTGCTGAGAGCAAGTTTGTTCAAGAGTCTGACACGCAGCAAGCTATAATGTACTGGAAGTGGAAGCGTTTGCTCTCCTCTTCGTGGCACAAAGGGAAGGAAAGGGCTTATAGGGCTAACTAGGCTTGTGCGCATCCCAAGCAGAGGCTTAAGATAGCCAAAGCAGACTAGGTTGGGGGGGGGGGGGCTCAGCGACAGAGCATCCGCTTGGCACGCAGAAGGTCCCCGGTTCAATCCCCACCATCTCCAGTCAAAAAGGATCTGACAGTCAGTGACGTGAAAGACCTCTACCAGGCTCTGGAGAGCCGCTGCCAGTCTGAGTGGACAATACTGACCTTGACGGACCAGTGGCCTGATTCAGTGTAAGCAGCTTCATGACCAACCATCCGGCTCTGCACGAGGCATCATCGGCACACCCCACACCCCAAAACCAAGCCCGCTCTCCCCTGTGGGCTGGTACCTCATCTAGCTTCTGCTGGAACAGCCGCTTTATTTCTTCTTTCTGAGCTTGGCAATGAGAAAACAACTGCTGGGCTTTCCCGAGCAAATGCGTATTCTTTTCCTGAAAGAGAAATCAGCCGAGAGGTCACCCCTTGCCAGACCCAGGTCCATCTGTTACAGCGCTGCTGGGGCCTCCTGAAGCACAAACACACACGCCCCTTTCTTCAAATGCAGCAAGCCCATAAGGAATATTTTGATGCAGCTGCTGACATCACTATCCAGAAATTATGTCAAACAAAACAGAGCATGCATCCAGACCATATGGATTTGTCTTGAGGACCGGTGGCAATCTTTTATTTTATTTTTTTTATTTTTTTTAGAAAGGAGTAGGGGGAACTCTCACTATAGGGAAGCATGGGTTTTTGAAGCAGTCAACATTACCTTACTGAAAAAAGAAATAATAATCTCTCCAGGCACTGTCTGTTCATAGTTGGCTGAACGGGTTGGGCCACCTTCACCCAAACGACATCGCTGGCATTTCTCAGATGATAAACCCGTGAGACGCCACTCAGGGGGAGGGGAAGGATTGCCAGACGAACGCTGGGAGAATCCCTCCCGGTCTAAAAGGCTGGATCGAACAAGTGGGAGAAAGTGGCTGAATCCTGGGGTGACGGGATGAACCAGGGGAATCACATGCTTGAACTCCCTGCCACAAAATGGCACTGCAGAGAGAAAGTTCCAAGACCAGCACTTCCTTCTTCCTGGTGTGTTTCGTTCACTGCCTGCAGGGAGCGGTTTGCTTTTTCAATGGAAGGAAGCATTTGATGTTTATATCCTACGCTTGCAGTTCTCTCTACTAGTGTAGGATACCACCAGCTCTTTGTGCAACATATCTAGATACAGGCCAAAGTGATGTGATACGAGGCAGACGACTTCTGGGCTATACCGGAGAGCCAGTTCGGTGTAGTGGTTAAGTGTGTGGACTCTACTCTGGGAGAACCGGGTTTGATTCCCCACTCCTCCACTTGCACCTGCTGGATGACCTTGGGCAAGCCATAGTTCTGTCAGAGCTGTTCTCTCAAGGACAGTTCTGGAAAGAGCTCTCTCAGTCTCACCTACCTCACAGGGTGTCTGTTGTGGGGAGGAGAAGGGAAAGGAGACTGTAAGCCGCTCTGAGACTCCAAGTGAAGGGCAGGGTATAAATCCAATCTCTTCTTCTTCTTCTACTTTCCAGATTGATAACTTGGGGGTGGGGGGGCAGAGCTCTTACATCACACTGGGGCTCTTTTTGTAGCAGGAACTCCTTTGCATATTAGGCGACACCCCCCCTAATGTAGCCAATCCTCCAAGAGCTTACAGTAGCCCCTGTAAGAAGAGCTCTGTAAGATCTTGGAGGATTGGCTACATTAGGGGTGTGTCGCCTAATATGCAAAGGAGTTCCTGCTACAAAAAGAGCCCTGCGGGGATTAAGTGACCCACACACACAAACCCACACACAACTTTACCATCAAGAGGGGCTTTTCTATGCCCCTGACATCCGCTCAACTTCAGAACCACCAGGAGGCCCCTGGGAAAGTCACCCACCTTTTCCTGTTCCAACAGCTGCTGGAGGTTCTCTTTGTACTGAGGAGTCTTCATGTATGCCATGAATTGCATGTACTGGATCTTGAAGGAGTCTGTAGGACAAAGCAAGGGGGGAGGGGATGAGAGAGAGGAGAGTGTTAGCAGCCCTGAGTTGCAACTCAGCAGCACCTTCTGCACAGCCTCCATGTGTCGGGTCTGACCCAGCCAACATTTCCATTAGCACAAGAGGGAGGGCGGGAAGGGCTCTTTCAAGCCCTGGAAAGGCTGCGCAAAGGACTGTGGGCCCTGTGTGGACAGCAAGCCACATGATGGATGGGGCTGCAGGACACAGCAGAACCAGGAGAGGTCACCTCTCCTCCTTCTTGCACCAGTCAGAGTCTTGTGAGCAAAAATTCTACTTTGCGAGCTCCTGGCATTGAAGTTGTGAGCGGGCGATTGGGCGACCACACACATTTGTTTGCCCTGGAGCCCTCCTTCCTGAGCGGAGACAAAAATGTGTGAGCTGAAGGCTAAAGAACTGTGAGCTGGCTCACACTGACTCAGCTTAGAGGGAACCCTTCCCAACAAGGCAGCTGGGTCGCCAGTTTCAGGAGGGGCTCAAGCAAGCTGAATCTCAATCCCCCAGGTTTCAATCCCCTGATGTTTCCGGTTGAAAGGAGCTCAAGGGAAAGGCCTTCACCCGAGACCTCACGATAGGACTTGTCACAAAGGTGGCTTTGTGCAGTCAGGGATCATGAATCTTGGCCTCCCACGAGGGCTGCCAGACCCCCCACCAGCAGGGGAATGGGGGAAGGTAAGGGTTGCCTGATCCAGGTTGGGAAATTCCTGGGGTCCTGGGGATTTGGGGATGGAGTATAGGGAGGAGAGGGACCTCAGTGGGGTACAAGGCCATAGAATCCACCCTCCAAAGCAGCCATTTTCACTGGGGGAACTGATCTCTGTAGACTGGAGATGAGCTGTAAATCCCAAGGCATCCCCAGGTCTCACCTGGAGGCTGGCATCCCTAGCTCAGCCCCCAGCCCCTGATGGCTCTAGCTGCCCGCCTCCCCATTTGTCCGCCAACGGGAGGGGAAGGGCTCTTACCTAGCAGCTTCTGTAGTGCAGGTGGGGTAGGAGTCACCAACAGCTGGTTTGATGAATGCCGCTGCACTTTAGGAGGTAGTTGGTAAAATGGACTATGAGGTGACCTGTAGGCATCTGGAAAAGAAGAGAGGACAGAGACCGTGACTCCGAAGGGTTAAGACCAGTGAGACTCTGCGACTGAGGGAGCAGCACGCACCGAGCCGCTCGGCTCTCTCAGCCAACACTGTTCAAATGATGCTCTGGCGCAGGGGTGGCCAAACTTGCTTAATGTTAACAGCCACACAGAATAAACGCCAGATGTCTGAGAGAACAAATATCACACACACGTTTTTATTGAAAAATAAGCAAATTTGCTTTTTATTAACATTAAATTAGACTGTGTGGAAGAGCCGCATGTGGCTCCCGAGCTGCGGTTTGGCCACCCCTGCTCAGTGTGGCGGCGGCGGCAGCTGCCGAGGAAGCTGATGGGTCCCTGTACACCATGCATGCAGCCACAAGGGAACACCCAGGTGTGTTTAAGGGCAAAGGTGAGGACCACCTGGCCACATCGACACCTGTGCTCCCTAGAACTCCCAGAATCCCACAAGGACCTCCATGGAAGACATGCAGGGCGTTTTCCAGCGGATGAACAGACACTACAGGGGCTCAGTGAAAAGGAGGGCAGATATTAAAGAGAAAAAGCTTTTCTACAGGTTACAGAGCATCCTTACAAAGCCAAGGTTACAAAGCATCCTTTCAGGATAAGCTGAGCGTTGGTCTTTCCAGAGCAAGGCTTAAAATTGTACTGCTGCAGACGGCCTTCGGAGAATACGCACTACCTCCACTGCTTGTCCTCTCGCAATTGGACCTCTAGGAAGGGCTCTACCAACCCCTGGGGACCCACGAAGACCCACTGGGTGGGCAATAAGGGAGAGATGCCCCTGACTGTTCCACTGTTCCGGCAACTGAGCTCAAGTAGTAAGGCACCTCCTGAAGGAAGGAGTTCACCTAAGCTGGCCACTCATAGGCTGGACAGCTATGGGGGTGTGGGGAAGGCACTTGCATGGTGCTGTACAGCATTGCAAGTGCTGTACAGCTGCACAGCACAGGGGGGGCTGTGGGGCTCCGCACCTCTCAGTACAATTCCGTGCTGAAAAGCAATAAAGACGGTGCCATAAACTGTCATCCTTGCCTTTCTCATTCTGTCAGTCTTATAAAACATAAAAAAATAGTAATAGATGCTTGCATGGAAGCTTCTTGGAGGCATGTCCCACGTGGCTGGGTTTTTATGGCTGGAGAGGAGATGGCTGTGCTCTTCCATCAGTGGCTATTAGCCACAACGGATAGATGGAACTCCATGTCTGAGGCAGTGATGCTCTGTCTTCTTGGAGCCTGGGGGGCAACAGTGGGAAGGCTTCTGGAGTTCTGGCCCCACTGGTGGACCTCCTGATGGCACCTGGGCTTTGGCCACTGGCTGACACAGAGTGTTGGGCTGGATGGGCCTTTGGTCTGATCCAACATGGCTTCTCTTCTGTTCTTATGTCTGGGGCAGTGATGCCCTGTATTCTTGGTGCTCGGGAGGCAACAGTGGGAGGGCTTCTGGAGCTCTGGCCCTGCTGGTGGACCTCCTGATGGCACCTGGCTTTTGGTCACTGTGTGACACGGAGTGTTGGACTGGACGGGCCATCGGCCTGACGCAACATGGTTTCTCTTATGCTCTTATGTTACGTTCCTCTTTGCCGAAGCCGTGATGGGACATGGTGCACGCCCATAGTGCCAGTGAAGGAGGTACCTGTGGGCCCAGCTCTCCTTCCACCTTCAGGTGTGGGAGTGACTCTGTGAGGTCAGCCCCCAGCAGGGCTCAGGCCCATGTCAAAGACTGCCAACAGTCAAGCTGCTGATATCTCCTGACTAGGGCTGCCAAGTGTGGGTGGGCGCGGGGAAACCCCCGCTTTGAAGGCCCGATTTCCGCTGCGGCGGAATCGGGCCCCGGGGGGAACTCCGCCATATGGTTTCCCCCCTGACTATCTGGGCCACGCCCCCAACGTGAGTGACATCGCATGTCACTTCCGTCGACGTGCTGGCGGCGCGCGCGCATTTGGAGCCGGTTCCCGGAGCCGGAGAAGCCTCCCCCGTCGGTGAGTTTGCCAGACTTGGCAACCCTACTCCCGACACTTTGCGGCCTACAGAAACACAGCAAGGGCCTTCCGGGGGGGGGGGGGTTGTCACTGGCAAAAGGGGAGAGGGGCAGCAATTGATCCCCTCCCCTTGATCAAGGTGCACCAGCCCACGGAGCTGACTTTGCTAAGGGACAAGGAGTCGCTTCCAGAGGAACATGGTTTTTAAGGCGGTCAAAGGGGGAGGCTTGAGTACCTTCAACAGAGGAGGGAGAATTCCAGCGGGGGCAGACCTTCAAGAGCTCCAGTCTGCTTTCTACCCCATCTCCATTTCTTCTCTCTCTTTCCGTGGATGATAAAGGAAAACGGGGAAAAAGGCCCCCAACCCCACCCTGCCTACTTTTCTCAGCCAAAGCTTGTTCCTGAGGTTCTGGATGCTCGGCCTGATCCTAAGCAGTGATGCCCCCGACTTTGGAAAGGGCAAGGGGTAAAGCACGTTTTACGCCCGTTTCAAGACATACAGAGAAGTCTGCTACAAACAGACTTGTTTCCAAGAAGCCTGCCCCATACCCCAATGGCAACGAACAGCTCTGCCCAGTAATCGCACTACTTGAGGCGGGAGGGCAAATAAACAGTGTTCCATGAAACTGATCCCCCCCTTTAAATGGTAACATCTGTAGGCTTGGGGGTCCCACAGGTATCTTTAAACCAAAGCGGTGCTGTTTGAGTTTGAAAACCACTGGCCTGCTGGATTCGCAGGACACCGATCGTAAGTGCCCCACCCCGGTTTATATAACTGCAAACTGTGCTGTAAGCCAGCGATACGTTTCTGGATGGGAAGGCCAGCGATACGTTTCTGGATGGGAAGAACCAACGGTGACAATACAGTTTTGCAAATGGCCGATGGGGCTACGGCTTGCCCGGCCACCTTCCTTCTGCTGAAGCTGTCCCCTCCGTGTCAGTGACCCTGTTTGTGGCTCCCAAGCATCCATTAGCCTACATGACAGTGATGAGTAGCCCCCTCCTCCCCTTGCCCACATCACCTTCCCAGTATGCAGGAAGACATTTACCACCATGAGCCGGCTCACTGTTCCTGCTCTGAATCTCCTCACTTGGGCAGGTGTGGCCAGTTGAGAGCTGAAACAGGACCTCTTCCGTGGTGGCCCCCTGGCTCTCGAATGAGCTCCCTGGAAGAGGGACGACAGAACACCTACCTCCCATTTCAACGTTTCAAAGGAAGGGCAAGGCACACCTTGCCAGAATAACCGCAGCAGGGTGATCGGTTATGGTAGGCTTTTTTCTTTTTCTTTTTATAAAGCTTTTAAAGTTTGATATTGGTGAGGCTTTACTGTAAAAGAGCAGGAGTCCAGCACGGTGGCTGGGCTCGGAAACAGGAGATAAAAATCTCGTGTGTCTTTCGCAAAATTATTTGCCCCCTTTAAGCCGCACCCACACCCCTCTGCACGAGCCTTCCATCTACCATGTAGAGATATTACAACAGTATCCTACGTAACGGAATTGTGTTTTTTTTAAGGATTATCGAGGTAGGTTGTGACGTGCTCGTACATTGCGCTTTGCGAGCGATACGTAAACAGTAAGTATTATAATATTTAACACAAGTGTGAGGGCCTGTAAGTGGCCCTGAATGTATCTGGAGGGAAAGAAAGGTAAAGCTGGTTCCATTTGGCCACTGATTATCAAGTCCGGTCACATGCAGGGAACCTAAAGAACAGGGCCAACCATTCAGCTTTAGAGGAAAGGGGCGTGCATTCCTTCCAAGACAGCCCAGCACTCCAACAACTTAGACGGATGGGCAAGGAAAAGGAGGCTGCCATGTTTCCCACCCCCAAACCCCTGCCAGGGTCTCCTTCGGCCCCCGGGCTTACCCTGAGGAGAGGATGAGCACGTTTGTGACACAGTTTGAGCGTGGAGAAGCTCCAGTGCGGTTTGGTTCTTCTTGGCCTTGCGCTCTGGATTCATGACGTTCATCTTCTTGGGGCGTCCGCGCTTACGGCCTGCCATTTTCCTTCCCTTTTTGCTCAGCTTCTTCTTGCGCGCTTTGGACGGAGATGGCTTTTTGACAGCAGTGGCCCCAGGATTCTTCTCTTCTTCAGCACCATCATCCTTTTTGGGGGGGGGGGGAACGGTTTGATGAGAGAAGAAGAAAACCATGCTTAATACGTTCCCACTCAGATGTGCTCCCCGATATCTGTCCTCTGGCTCTGTTGGCCAGAGGGCTGCAACTCTGGGCTACGGCCGTTCATGCAGAAGAGCTCGGGTTCAACCCTGGATCTCTGGTGCAAGGAAAGATCTGTCCCTGTGTGAGAATACAGATAAGCCACTGCTGGTCAGGGCAGACAGTACTGGATATGATGGATCACCAGCCTGTTTCTGTCAGAAGGCCGTCTCGCATGAAGCTGCTTTCTACTGAATCAGACCCTTGGGTCCATCACAGTCAGTACTGTTGACTCAGACCGGTGGCAGCTCCCTGGGGATTCAAGTGGAGGTCTTTCGCATCACCTCTTACCTGATCCTTTTAACTGGAGATGGTGGGGATTGAACCTGGGACCTTCTGCATGCCAAGCAGAGCCAGAGCCCCTTCAAGCAGAAGTGACTAAGCACCTGTGCTTAGAAAAAGTGTAAGAGGCCACGAACATGGAATCCTACCAATTCAGGCAACACCAGAGTACTGGGACAACACGTGTTC
>NW_015174921.1:131557-167665 GCF_001447785.1 Gekko japonicus
AGGAGGAGAAGGGAAAGGAGGTTGTAAACCACTCTGAGACTCCGAGTAGGGGTATAAATCCAATCTCTTCTTCTCTGCTTCATTCGTTTTATAGCATTTCTCCCCCATCCAGCATCTTTCGCGGAATGCAAGGTGGTGCATGTGGGGTTCCATGGAGACTTTTGATACAGGCCCCGACCAGCCGCAGACCTGATCGGCTTCAGCGAAGTGGTGGGATCATGTGCCTGGTACCCCAAAGCAAGTTGGGGGCCTGCATCATGAGAATTCTGAACTTAGTTCTTAGGGGAAGAGTTTCTGTGATTTCAAAGGCAGCAACAGTCTGAACAGAAAAGTGCTGCTGCCGTGCAGCAGGTGTTGCTTTTTTTATACCCCACTTTTCTCTACCTTAAGGAGTCTCAAAGCGGGTTACAATCACCTCCCTCTCCCTGCAATAGGCAGCTTTGTGAGGTAGGCGGGGCGGGGCGAGTTCTGAGAGAACGGTGACTGGCCCAAGGTCACCCAGCAGGCGTCATGCAGAGGAGTGGGGAATCAAACCCGGTTCTCTGGATTAGAGTCTGCCGCTCTTAACCGCTACACCACGCCGGCTGGCAAGATATCTACCATTCTTTAACACCACACTGAGATGTTTTGTCGAAAGCTGGCTCCCATTTGAGGGGAGATGGGCACGCCGCCACTCAAACCCCCAAATGGACTTGTAGAAAAATGAAGCGGCAGATCAAACCTTGTTTTCTTGGACTTTTGTTGGAGTTGTCGTGTTGCTCTTGTTCTCTCTCTGCTGCCGGCGTCTAGCTGCCTCTTGTTCCTCCTGCACGGGATATCAGGGGGACCCAGTCACGCACGCAAGAGCAGAAAGGTGGTTTTCCGTAAAAACTAAGCGCTAGCTAACTTCGCCCCCCACTCGCAGAAGGGGGAACACAACAATGGAAGAGCAAGAGTCTGCGACGTCCTCGAAAAGCAGCTCAGTTTTTTTACCCCCCATGGCATGTTCATTTGCTGTTCGTTCTCTGGCTACGAGTTTGAAACCTGCCCTGCCATTCCGACGTATTTGGAAAAGCGGGCGTGCACGCGAAAGCTCATGCCTTGAATGAACCTTTGTTGGTCTTAAAGGTACTGCTGGAGTCGTAAATTTGTCCTACCCCTATGGCAGGAGCTGCGGTGGCTCAAGGGCTTTGATTTCGCTAGTCAGGAGGAAGGGTTGAGGAGCTGCCTCTGCTCAGCGGGAACACGGCTGCCTGAGCGCGTGCTTGTCCGGAGACCCATCCTGCCCTGCTCCAGTTTATTCGGAGAAAGGCTGAGTCCGATTTAGGGTTAGATGGGACACGTCTCCATCTGATCAGCCATTTTACTATATCGAATAGTCCATCCTGTACCCCTTTCCACTGTTCCCTCTAAGCTGTGTGAGCCAGCTCACAGTTTTTTAGCCTCTGGCTCACACATTTTGTCTCCGCTCAGGAATGAGGGCTCCAGAGCAAACTAATTTATGCAGTAGCCAAATTGCTCGTTCACAACTTTAATGCCAGGAGCTCACAAAGTAGAATTTTTGCTCACAAGACTCCACAGCTTAAAAGGAACATCGACCCCTTCTGGGGACCCAGTGCAAATCCCTATGAACCTGTACCAGGAAATTTTGATAGTATTTTAATATTTATTTCGTACACGTTGCGTTCTACTCTTCCGTAATGGTTCCAGGTATCCAAACTGGTAGCTACGCGCACCCTCCCAATCAAGGCAGGCCTGGACATGTGCACACCAGTCTGCCGCTTGCCAGTGGAAGACGGTTTTGTTTACAGCCGTGTGTGTCTGTGTGTGTGTTCCATGACACAGACACTCAGGCAAGGGCAGCACACCCCTGACAGTGTTCTCATCAGGGAAGACCATTTCAGAGGGCAGCTGTGAGGGTCTGCAGGGGAGCATCTAGATTCGAAACCAGCTGGCACCCTTTGAGACCAATGAGATTCTTGGGGTAGAAGCTTTTTGAGACTCAAAAGCTCTCTTCGTCAGATGTGACAAACATATCTGACAAAGGGAGTGTTGACTCTTGAAAGCTTCTGCCCTGAAAATCTTAACAGTGCCGGCTGGACTCGAATCTATCTCATCGGGGTGGGAGTCTGTGCCAGCTTCTGTCGCTGCCACAGAACTACGGTTAACACTTACCTGTGCTCACCACTTAACCCTGCAAACCTGGTTTTAGTAAAAAGGTAAAGGTTCCCCTTGCTCGAAGGCCAGTCGAATCCGACTCTAGGGCGCAGTGCTCATCTCCGTTTCCAAGCCGAAGAGCCAGCGCTGTCCGAAAACGCTTCCGTGGTCATGTGGCCGGCAAGACTAGATGCCAAGGCGCACAGAATGCTGTTACCTTCCCACCGAAGCAGTACCTATTTATCTACTTGCAATTTCTTGCTTTTGAACTGCTAGGTTGGCAGGAGCTGGGACCAGAGACGGGAACCCAATCCGTCATGCGGCACTCGGGTATCGAACTGCTGAACTACTGACCTTCCAGTCTGCAGTTCGGCATCTTAACCATTTGAGCCACCACAATTTTACACCAGTTTTACAGCCCTATAAACCTCGCTGATTTAATTTGTATGACCACCCCTGTCATGATACGAGCAGTAGTCACAAGCCTTTAAAGCCCGGGGCTGCGATATATAGTGCTTCAACTAATACGTGTGTGTTTTGTCTTTTCCAAAAAAAGAGGCTACTTACCCTGAGTTTTGGGTTTTTGAGACTAGAGAAGTAGTTTTCAAGCTAAAAATAAAAAAACAGAAAACACACGGGAGTCAGTCTTCAGGAAAGAACAAAGATTTCCACCATGGCATACAGAGCGGCCAACATTTTTTGCTTAAGAGTGTGTGTGTCCTCCCCATCCCCCCACCCGCCTTCAAAACTTATCCATTTCAACACAGCCCGTTCCAATTGCAAAAGCACCGTCTCTCTATGACTTAGTGGAAGACTAGTTCAGAAACTTATCTGCTTCCAGTGAGGGGGGAGGAGAGAGAGCGCAACACTAACATGGCCACCATGAACACATTTCTTTCTCCACAAAATACTGACTATGCAGGAGCTGAATATTAATCTGAAGCAGAGTATAAGCACATCTTTGAGAGGATTTTATTCAGCTTGCTTTATAATGGTCACACAAGTCAAAATCTCCTTGTTGCTGCTTCTAGTTGGTGGTGGCGGTGGGGAGAGGTACAGAGGAAAAGTCTGCATATTTCAACAGCACCTCTAAGACCAAAGCATCTATAGGAGTGAGTGTGGGGTCTACATGCATATGTGTGTGGGGGGAGAGTGCCTACGTATCCACCCCCGTCTCTGAAATCTGCATTTCCTGTAGGGCGCCCAGCCACTGAGAACCAAGGCTCCTCCCAGCTGCAGAGCCTCAACGTCTTCACTAGTTTAACAGGCCCCAAGATGTTTTTCTTAGTCACATCCGTACATTACACAAACCTCTCCAAGAATTAAGCCCCACCAAGAAAACTGTTTTCTTCAGCAGCAGCAAAACACCTCCCTCCCCCCACAGGGTAAAATATTCTTTTTCCTCACCACGGCTCTTGATTAAAAATTTTTTACACATATGCGCAGGGTGCTGGTCCTAATGATTAACAGCGCGGCCGTATGACGCTTTTCCGATGGTCGCTAGTTTTAACTGCGGATTTCACTCACAAGGTACTTTGGAGGCCACTAAACTGAGATACAGGATATACGCTGTTTAAATACCCTTCATCTAGCTGAATCTCCCATCCCTGCAGGCATAAGTTCCCCCGCCCTGCACTTCACGTATATTAAAACCCTCACAAGCCCACCCTCAAGTGGCATAAGAACACAAGAAGAGCCCTGCTGGTCTGGATCAGGCCAATGGGCCATCTAGTCCAGCATCCTGTCTCACACAGGGGCCAACGAGTTCCTCTGGAGGGCCAACAACAGGGCAGAGAGGCCGAGGCCTTCCCTGATAAGAACACAAGAAGAGCCCTGCTGGATCAGACCAGTGCTCCATCCAGTCCAGCATCCTGTCTCACACAGTGGCCAACCAGTCTCTCTGGAGGGCCAACAACAGGGCAGAGAGGCCAAGGCCTTCCCTGATAAGAGCATAAGAAGAGCTCTGCTGGATCATACTAGTGGGTCCCTCTAGTCCAGCATCCTGCCTCATACAGTAGCCAGACAGTTCCTCTGGAGGGCCAACAACAGGGCAGAGAGGCCTTCCCTGATAAGAACACAAGAAGAGCCCTGCTGGATCAGGCCAATGGGCCATCTCGTCCAGCATCCTGTCTCACACAGCGGCCAACCAATTCCTCTGGAGGGCCAACAACAGGGCAGAGAGGCCAAAGCCTTCCCCCTTGATGTTGCCTCCTGGCTCTGGGAACCAGAGGTTGATGGCCTCTGAATGTGGAGGTTCCCTTTAGTCACCATGGCTAGCAGCCACCGATAAGATAGTAGCCACCTGAATCTGTCTAATCCCCTTTTAAAGCAGTTGGGCAGCATTACAAATGTGGGGAAGGGGGGAACCTAGTGAAGCACATGGAAGCCGCTAGACTTGAATGAGGCATGCTCCAAACTCAGACTCCCAGGTATCTGCCAGGCATGAGATTTATAGGAGAAAAGCAGGTGCGTAGTTATCTGTATAGTGCCAGGTTTGTAAAGAGCTCCGTCATTGACAACCACCGAACCGCTTCCCCACCCGAGATGCCCGTTTTGCTGAGTGATGCATCCCAGAGCCTGGCGTTCAGGCAGCCGACACCCACCCATGGGTATACTCACTATGGTTCGATCGATAGTATGCAGGTAGTAAGAAACTGGTTTCCCGGTCCATGAGACAGACCCTTTCAGTGGTGATAATTCCACAACTCTCATTATAGTGCCAATATCTATTTAAAAACACACACACACAGGTGCAAAGGAAAGGAACACACGTCAAGGCCAGCATGTGCATTTTTAGGGTGACACGTTTATACAGTAAAAACTGGGCATGACCTGGGGGAGAGGGGGGGGGATTCAGGTTTCCTTGCTCCCTTCCGTTTCATGTCAGGAACAGAGCCATCGGACAGTCCCGGAACTGCAAGGTCGTACAGTTCAGCTCAGGGATTTCTGGACTGAACTGGAAACCGAAGCTTCAGCTGGCCAGGCAAAGACAGGGCAGGTCCCTCAGCATTCGCCCAATTCCTCCTCTGCCTAGAGAGGGTCCTGAAGCCCGATTTCATACAGCCCATGGCTGCTTGCTTGCTAGGCCAGGGTTCAAGTTGTAGGAGTCCCAAGTGGAGCCGGCACACAGAATCCCACTGCAGGGCTGTTGAGTGCCAACCAAAGCCCCCCCCCCCCCGGAATGTATCCAGCAACCTGTCGGTAGAATACTAGATGGTCACAGATCTTCCCTGCTTTCCCCTTCCCCAAAAACTGTTTCCAGCCCTGGGAAAGTTGATTCCTGAGGCTGTGAGACACATGGAAATATAATAACTATACGGTATGATGCAGAAGGAGGAAGGGGAAGTGGAAGGAGGCAAAACTGCCCATCCTGTTTCTCCTGTTTACAGAGCCGGCTCTTCCATCTGTATGGCTCTGCGGCTAAAGGAGGGAGAAGGGAGAGATTTGCCCCCTTCCCCTACCTAACCACACCTCAGAGACAAGTCCCTGGGTTGTCCCACCTCTCTCCAGCCCAGTGGGGCTTGGTTGTTTTTAGACCAGCGATGACCATTTAGTGGCTTGGAAGCCACATGGGGCTCTCTGGCATGCCATTTGTGGTTCATCTGAGCACTGTTTCCCAGTGTGGCACCGGTCACAAGTTTCAGGAGAGTGGACGAAGCCCTTGCCCACGTGGCTTGTGGTTGGCAGGTGGTGCCCACCTAGAAACAGCTGCTGCTGGAGGAACAGGTAAGCTGCAAACCTCCCTAGGTGCAGGCCTCGGTACAGGTTAATCATGAATGGGGCTCTCGGCAACCCACAGAGTGCGTTATCACCGTTTTATACCCACACAAGCCAAAATGGACCCCACTGAGAGCCAAGTCTTACCGCTCAAGTTTCGACTGTTTATTCTAAAGTTCAGCGGTGCAAAAGGTTTTGATGATACAATTTGGCCACCTGTTAAGAGAAAGAGAGAACCCGTGTCACTGAATCGCCCGCGACAGTGGGAAAGACAAGCAGAATTGGGTTAATCCTGTTGCTAAGGCCAGGAGAACACACCTTAGCCTTGTGACGCAGAAGACAAACAGGGACCAAAGCCCATTCCTGAATGCCTTTTTTCAGTGGACTGAAGATATTCAGGCATCCAGTTTGGCCTCCCCTGGCTCCCCCCACTTCTGCTGTTCGTTGCACTGCATAGCAGCTTTATAGACTGCACAGTCTGCACAACCTCACCGGGATAAGTTATGGATCTGGTGCCTAAATGGCGCCACCTGATTTCATTTTCAATTGTTACTACGTTAAAATGTTTAAATGGATGACATTGTTGTACCCCTCCCTGAGCCTTGCAGTGCAGGGCAGGGCGGGCTAGAAGTCTAATAGAACAAATAAACCATTTATTATAACTTGGCCAATAATAGCCATTGAAGCAAGAAAAACTGGCCCCGGTTTAAATTTGAGGCCAGCAGGCAAGAAGAGTGGGCTCGTGCCGAGTGCCCAGCGCCTGACTTAAACTGGGCCCCGAACTCCACCCGTGCAATGTGACAGCACACCAGGGATACGCCGCCCCAGGCGGGCACTGTGACGGCTGCCAGGACTGTATGTGTACCAGAACTGCACTGTGACCTGGACGGACCGGGATAGCTCGGAGGTGTCCACTCTCGGAAGCTAAGCAGGGTTGGCCCTGGTTAGCACTTGGACGGGAGACCACCGAGGAAGCCCAAGGTTCCTATGCAGAGGCAAGCCACCTCTGAACGTCTCTTGCCTTGAAAACCCGACAGGGTCACCGGAATTCGGCTGAGACTTGATGGCACTTTCCACCGTCCACTAGAACTGCCATGTGCGGTGGTCCGCTTTGACCTGCACTTCATTTATCTCAAAGTCACGCTAATGATGAGATACCCGAGACCTGATTTTAAGCACCAGTAGCTGCACCGCTGTGCTACCCTGCGAACACATATCTGGACCGGAGGAGAAGCCTTTCAGAAACACCACGGACAAAAGCTTGCAGGTGATTTTAATGGTCTCTCAGCACAAGGTCATATGTGTTAGAGGTGTCAGCACAGAGCTGATGAGAGACGAGCGGCCTCTCTTCCACGACTGCTTAAGACAGGCCGGAGTCCTCTATCGCTCAGCGCCCAAAGAGATTCTCACTCGTCTTGCATGGCAAACTCGTCCAAGTTAGTTCCTTGGCACAATTCAAGGCTCTGAGCCCAACTGCTCTAAAGTTCTGAATGGCCAAGGCACCCCAGAGAATGTCTCATACAGGGAAGACAACAAGCACACAGGGAACACGGCTAAGTTAGATAAACACAGAAAACACCGTGTTGAAATAATAAACACAATATTCACATGTACTTATATATTTAGCCAGGGGTCGTTTCGTAGAAAAAGAGCTAGGGGAACTCATTAGCATAACTCATTAGCATATGCCACACCCCCTGACATCATAAGGCCCGGTGGTGGACCTGCAAGGCCGGCGGGAGTGCGAGGAAGCCCTGCCAAGGCCCTCCCTGGCCCCAGGCAGCCAGGGGTGGGGAGAGGCGGGGAGGAAGCAACTTACCCTCCCTCTTCTCCTGCCTCCTCCTGGCTGAATGAGGGCCGGAAGCGGGGCGGCTAGAAGCAGGGGGTGTGGCTTCGTCGTGTGTCCCGCCCCCCACACCTCACCCAGGGGAACTGCGATCCCCTGCGATCCCCCCCGAAATGACCTCTGTGTTTAGCTATAAGTACATGTGAATATTGTGTTTATTATTTCAACACGGTGTTTTCTGTGTTTATCTCTCATACAGGGAAGATGCAAGGAAAATCAACTCCCCTGGACAGAAAAGCTTCGGCTGTCTTCTTCCAACCCCCAGAGGGCTCAAATCATACAAACGTGGAGCTGAACTCACCTGGGGGGGCGGTCCATGGTGAGATGAGAAGTTAGCAGGGACCTCTGAAAAAGAGCCTTCCCCCCCCAACCCGTTGCCTCTACCCCCACCCGCCCCCCAGCTATGGAACTCTTTGCACCCCCGGAGCTATGACCGGCACCATCCCCAAATAGCCTTTCTGCTCTCGTGCTGCCAGAGGGACTACAGGAGACTCATTTTCACAAGCTGGTTTTTAGATCACCTCTTACCTTCCTTGCATTTTGTTATTCAGTGGGCAAATAATCTGTATTCAGACTTTTGTCTCGCGGGTGTGTGTGTGTGTGTGATTGTGTGTCTACTGTTACAACAGAAACACAGGGTACACGTCTCTAACAAAGAAGTCACCCGAGAAGGTTCTGCTCTTGGTGCCTTTCACTCCAGAGACCACATACATCGGGTTCTATGTCACAGGATTTCTAGGTGCCTGACACCCTCTTCATAGGATGCTTGTCCTATTAAGGCCGGTCGGGAGGACAGGCGCCGTTGTCCTCTCAGAGGAAAACAGACTCTTGTTTCAGAGGGTCTCTGGGGCAAGGGATTACTCAGCCAACCCAGATCAGGGCTGTGCTCTTGTGGGGGGGAGGCATTGGGCCCTGCTGTATTTCCCATGCTTTCACATGTTCTGAACATGCGTGCGCATGCTTGTTTTGGTTCAAAACTGCACATATGATTTTTGTGCTGACACTGGACACAAGACCAGGGGAACTGGAACCAAAAAGAGTGAGTACGTTTCGGAGAGATGTTAAAGAGCTTGGAAAAGCTTATGTGACTGCTTTGAGGTAGGGTGAGCACCGTTTTGCATTTCAGGTGGCACGCCTACAAAGCTTTTCCGCTCAAGTAGTGCTACGGTTATTATTAGCCAGATACTTGTACATTCCCAATAACCAGCAGAGGTGAATACAGCAAGAGAAACATGCCAAGTTTCCTGCTCTCTCCTGAGCCTCAGGATGCGGGCCACCCTTCTCTTGGAGTGCCCAATGTGAGCTGGCTTGCTGTTTCTCTCACTTATAGATACTCAAAGGAAGGAAACAGACATGATCCTTCTCAGCCAGTTCCCAATCCTCTGACTGAGTCCACTGGACTGTTGATCCCTCCAGCAGGGGAGGAACTTTACCCCAGTAAGTACCCCAGGCCCTGGGCAAGCTTTCTTCAGTGCAACCTCTCTGTCCTCCCCCTCCCCCCAGACAGCTCGGGGGTCCTTCTGAGTCTCTGCCCTGCCGGCAGTGGAATCCTGTCACCGTGTTTACACTTGGCTGGGCTAAGGGACGTGGGAAACTGACATTTGACTCCGGCAGGGCTATGCCCCGCTCACATACCCCATTCCCTTAAAAGTTCTAGATCCCTCTACATTGTGGGCGTGGAGCAAAAGTCGGTGTTGGGGTGCTGATGTCCTGCATGATGGTGGACAATAAAGTCAGGGGGCTGCAACGCCAACGTCCACCACTGGACTCTCTCGTGATGTCCTCAATCTTTTAGTCAACGGAGGGCTGTGTGATTAAAGTAAAAGGGTTACAAAGCATGTAATACCTTCACAATGTAAGGGGCCATTTGACTGCAAGTGCTTCCATTTCCAGAGGAGGCTAGGCTCTCTCCTGGGGGAAACAACTTACAAATCATAAAAAGCACGGGGTGTTCTTGCATTAGTACTGCTCCTAGCCCTACCCCGAAGAGTCAGTGTACAGTAGAAATGGCTTAATGAAACCGAGGTCTCATAATGCTGTGGGAGTCAGACAATATAAATAGGGAACTCAATGCTGTGAGAGGCACTGGAATGGGGAACTGGTTCCTTGATGCTCTTCTGTAACCAATCCAACAACAGAGGTATTAAGGTGGCACATCTGGGCACAAATTGACTGTAGTACATGCCCACATCTAGCAGCCGTTGGAACCATCTCTTGATTGTGGGAGCCAATGGTTCCTGTAAGTCTTGGATTTTGCCCTGCATGGTACTCAGCTCCCTGTTTCCTGTCCAATAACGAAGATACTGGATCCAGGTTCCCGCCATCATAAATTTCTGGAGGATGAAGACCAGCCCGTCCCGATGTCCAAGACAACTGACTGCAGATGCCTTTGATGTTTGTCCCACAAATCACTATAAACTGTCACACTGTCAATGTACACAGTCACATACTCATGACCGGGGCATAACTATCAGTCAACAACTGCTGAAATGTGGTGGCTGCTCCATGCAACCTGAAGGGCACAGTGACAAATTGATGAAGACCCCATAAGGTGGTGAATGCTATTAATCCCTTATTCTGGGCTGCCAGTGGAATTAGCCCGTTGTTAACATTCCGGGCTTTGCTTCCAGCCAATACAGTGCTCCAGGCATAGGGAAGGCAAAGAACATATTCGCCTTTCTAATGTCCAAACACCTCAGGTTTCAGGACAGGTGCTATCAGACCCAGTCACGGGCTGCTAGAGGGTTCCACAACTCCCTGCTGCCAGAGGGAGTGCTCATGGTAGTGCACCTCGTTGTTGGTGAAAACAAGCCCTGTACTGGTCCAGGCGGCCTTATAACTGGGATTGCTCAGCACAGATTGAGGTTTCTGTGGAATATCAGGCAAACCTGCCCCATTCTGCCACCAGTGGAGGACCCTCTTCCCTTCTGATAGCTCCTCCACTCAGGTGAACAGGGCAGGCTTCTCCACCCAAGACTGATTTGGAATCGTTCGGTTTTAGCCCAGGTTCAGCCTACTTGTACTGCATATGGAGAGGTCCCCCTCTTCCCAACCACGGTATGTGGTTCTATCCAGGAGTCATTTCCTGCAGGAGCGCACAGGAGCGGAGCTCCGGCAGTAAGGAGCTCAGGGGGCGGGCACACGCAACAAGCCCCGCCCCCTGCTCCCAGCAGCCCTCAGTTGGGCCACGAGGAGCAAGAAGCAGCCAGGTATGTTGCAGAGGGCCCCCCCTCGGCCCGCCTTCAGGTACAAGCTCTCCCTCCTCTGCGAGAACAGATCTGCACGTCCCCCCCCCCCATAGCTAGCAATCCAAAACAGTCCAGTGGAGCCTGAGCGGTGGGTGTTGCCTTATGACACACTTCCGGTGATGTCAGGGGTGTGTGGCATATGCAAAAGAGCTATGCTGATGAGTTATGCTAATGAGCTCCTGCACATCTTTTTCTACGAAATGACCCCTGGTTCTATCCACAGGCCCCCTTACCAGCACCTGGGAACCTTCCAACTAGTCCAGGTCCACTGCCTATACTGCCTTTTTGGGGCAGCTAAGTGCTTGCAGACCCACTCCTGGGCAAACTGCAACCATTCTGGGAACTGGGACATGTGCTCGTCTACCCCCATTGTTTGGACTTCTGGTTGCCCCCAGCATTCAGCTAGGATCACCAATGGGCCTCGGGGGGGGGTGTGTGTTCAAAAACTAGCCAGTAAGGGGACACCTTTGTAGAGTCTTGAGAGATTTCGCTTAACTGCAAAAAGGAAGAGGTCCCAATCAGATGGCCTTTCTTCCATGCAATTTTCCACCATCAAGTCTAATGACTGAACAAATCTTTCTACAAGACCGTTGATCTGGGGGTGATAAGCTGAGGTTCTAAGGTGACAGAGCCTCAATGCCCGATAGAGCTGGCGGAATAAACATGACGTGAAACTCCGCTCTTGATCAATCAGGACTTCTTGGGGAATGTCAACCCCACAGAATCCGTATCAATGCAGAAAAAGTGTTCTGGTGTTATCCAGGGATGTTGGGGCAGCACTCATGGGTATGCCCGTTGGCACGTGAGACAGGCATGACAATGCTTTCGGACATCCAGGTAGGCCAGAACACGACAGGCTCGCTTGGGGTCCATCAGTTGTGTTACTTCCCCCACTTTATTTTTCATCACTGGAGACTTGGTCTTCTTTCAGACTGAGGCCCCTTGCATCTTGAGAGTTGAATTCTCACTCTGCAGTTTTATGAATTTCTGAACTGCTTCCCATCCCCTTGGCTTCTTCTGGCTGGGCAGCGTTGGGTAAGAGAGCTTCCAGCTTTTCCCTGGCCTCAGCGACAATCTTCTAATCCCACCTGGGGTTGGCCCTTCAGACCAGAGATCACCAATGAGGCAGCTCACATGTGATGCCAAACGTCACTGCTCAGCACAGCAGTTGGCACTGTGGCTTCATAACAGGCCCATGTGTATAAGATCTTCCACTGCCAGCCATTGCTCACAGGTCCAGTGTATGCAGCAGGCTGTTTGCAGATCAATAAATCTTGGGGGATTACCGCCAGGAAAGCAACGGCCATAGCACTTCCAAGGTCCAGTGTAATAATTAAAGTCTGGCCAAATATTGGGGCACAGACCAACAGGGGAGAGGCTACCTTCCACATGGACCCAACTTCGGGGTGGGGTGGGGGGGAGAATGCCCAATTGTATTCCGTTTAGGGGCAGTTCCAGAAAAAGTGTCTGGGCTGGCCAAATGTGAAACTAAGTCTTCACAGAGGGTCCTGCAGGCCTCCACCCTCTGGTTTTGGTTCTCTACACACACACTTCCTTTATTTCAGGCCGCAAGTCCGGCTCGTCCCTCAGGCTCGGTGCGGGTGGACCAATCTTTCCTCAAATACAGCCATGTGGTATACTCATTCTGTTATCTCCGTGCACTTTGAGCCATTAAGTGGGCGGTGGTGGCAGCCATCTGCTGTGGGCCCCCAGGATTTTGGGCTCACCTCATTCTGTCCCTGCATCTTTTGGAGGCCCAGAAGTCATCTATTATCTGGGCCAACTTCTTCAGAGGCTCCGGGTGTTGTTAAGGGACCCGGGCTCGACTCTTTGGAGGCATTGCCACGAGGGGCCTTCTGCCTTTCTGGCTTTAGCCATTTCTGGAGGAGGGCAGGCTTTTCCAAAAGGTGGCTGGGCTGGAAGCACTGCCTGTGTGCTCTTGTCTATGATATGACTTTTCGGGAAAATGCTCTTTTAAAACTTTTTTTCCGTAATCGCTAGCCACTGGCTGTGCTCAGAGCTTGAACGGTGGATAAGGCTGGCTCTGTAAAGGCCACCGCCACCGTGGCTTACTTAAATGCCACCAGAAGGGCTTCCACACTGTTCATACAAACAGTCTTCGTTAGCTGGAACGGTGCCTCCTGTGGACTCGGCTACGTCAGAAACAGCCCTGGTTGACGGAGAAACCACAGGAGAATACTGGTCTTCAGCAGTCTGCTGTTGAGCCAGGATTCTCCATAGCAGCTCCTCGAGACTGGAATCGCCATTCCCCCAAATGGGTGAGGGCCCAGGGGGGAGTCTATCGTGGTCGCCCTGTTGGCTTCAGGCGTCCTCACTGTGGCACCTGCAGGTTTGACGTTCACCACCTCCTTTGCTTCCCGTATGGATCACCGTTTGCAAATTGATTGCTCCCTTCCGAACCCCAGAACAGGGGGGAGGGACTTTTCCTGCCTCTGGGCACCAAGTGAGCAGCACTGCTTGCTACAGGCTCTCTTTTTAATTTCTGTTTCTCTCCCTTACATGGAAGGAGGAAGTGAAAGCTGGGGGAATGGGTGACGCTGGTGGCAGAATCCTGCTACTTTCAGCCTGGCCATGTTGACGTGGCTGGACCATAGGGAGATGGCAAGCTGATGCCCAGCTCCCACAGGGGCTGAACCCCACTCAGGACTCAAGAAGGAGAAAAGAGAAGACTACCCGAAGGAGTCTCAGAGTGGCTTACAGTCGCCTTTCCCTCCCCCCTCCCCACCACAGACACCATGTGAGGTAGGCGGGGCTGAGAGAGCTCTCTCGAGAACTGCCCTTGAGAGAACAGCTCCGAGAGAACTTGTGGCTGACCCAAGGTCACGCTAGCAAGCTGCATGTGGAGCGGTGGGGGAATCAAACCCGGTTCTCTCGGATTAGAGTCCACGTTCCTAACCACTACACCAAACTACACGACGCATCTGGAGTCCGGGAATGAGGGGAAGACCACAGAAATACACCACTCCCCGGATCAGGAGTTGCCATCTAGTCAATGACAAGCTGGCTCCGTAGCAGTAATCAATTGGGGAGGGGGGGTCCTTGCTGAACAGCTGATGGGTGCAGGATGCACCTGGATTTGAGACATCCAGGCATGCCCTGGCCCCATGAGCTACCTGGCAACGATGGGGAGGGAGAGGGATGGATGCCAGGGTATGCTCCCAGCCATCTCCTGTGTTCAGGCATGTCCGGGCCTGTCGCCTGCTCAGAGCTGGCAGGAGGACACTGTGCCCCCCCCTTCTCCCCCATCAGAACACAACAGCTGATGGGCCAGGGCAAGCTTCCGCCTGAGCTGCCCATCAGCACAGCACGGCTGACGATTTCTGGTTTCCTACCGTCGCTCCCCTGGGTCTTCTCGCTAAAATGTGTGGTGACCAAGAAGGGGAAGGGGAAGAGGGAGAGAAGCACCCTAATTTTGCCTTGAACACGTGAAGGAGCATTATACTGAGTCGGTTTAGCGGTGCCTGGATGGTGAGAGGCTAAAGCGTGGGGGGGGGCACCCCAGGAGACCCGCCGATACAAACACCCTCCCTTTTGGAAGGAGCGACGGCCAACAAAGAGTTGGCTACCCCTGCACCACACACAATACTTATCAATCTATGTACGCATACAAAAAATAGATGTGCAAAGCACTGATCTGAGGGGGGTTTTTTTTGTTCCAACGCCAACTTGGAAAGGTCCGAAGTCACGGTACACTTCCTAGTCTCGATATATAAAGACACTCAGGAATCCCATACAACACAATGACGATATCTACACAAAGGAGCAGAACGGCCAACTCTCTGCCCGGGAAGCTTATAATCTACATTCAGGCAGCAGCTGGAGCCATTCCAAACCTGCAAGGGACAAAGGCGAGCAAGCCACTTCCAGACAGACAGCCGATCACCAACACAGTCGAGCGCTCACCACCTTAGCACGGCACGACCAAGACAGCACAGTCCACAAGGGGCTCCCATTATTTACCTTCCTTCATGTTTGCAAATCGCTCCTTCAGCTGGTGATCCACCTCAGGTCCAAAGGCGAAGTTATTCACAAATATAACGCTGGTGGGACAAAAGCACGTTGGTAAGACGTTCCATTTTAAGTAGATAGCTGGTAGTGCAAGACAGAAATACTTAGCAGGCAATGTGGTCTCTCTGAAATGCACTGACTGAGAATGGGGAAAGTATTTCCCCCCACCTTGAATTTGCAAAGACCAACCACTGCGCCCCCACTGGCTCTGCATCGGACCCACAAACTGGAGATCAACTTGAGGGGAGCGGACACGTTTGTGCCTGGAGAACACCAGGGTGGGGGAGAGTCAAGAGCAGATGCGGAAGTCAGCTCCCTCAGGGCTGAGGAAACGCACGGGAAGGAGAGGGCGCTTCCTGCCTCTTTCCTAATACCAGAACCTGCCGCCCCCAAAGAAAGGTGATGGGCAGTAGATTTACAACACGCAGAAGTTCTTGTTGGCTCAAAAAGTGATTGGCACAAGATGTAGCGATGGCCAAGATGACTTTAAAAGGTGACTGGACAGAATCGTGGCGGATTGGTCCGTGAGTGGCTGTTTAAGCCACGATGCCTAAATAAAACCTCCGTGATCAGAGGCCGTAACCCTCTGAATACAAGTGCTGTGGACAGAAAGGGGGTGGCTTTTGCCTCCATGCCATCTGGGAGGCCACTGCATGAAAATAAGACGCTGGCGCAGACAGATGGACCATTAACCTGATCTAAAAGCGTCACTTGTGCACTCTCAATGCCAGGGCACCCAAAGTCAGCTGCTGATGCTCATGGGGGAGGGGGGAGAGAAGATCTCCAGAACATATCCCATCTTTAAACAATAAGTATATTGTACATTTGGCATTTCTATAGAACCCCTGGTGTTCGAAGCACTTAGCCACCATGCAAAGCCAGCTCTATCACGTTTTTACTTCACCCTTTCCTAAGGAAATCAGGGTGGCAATACATGGTAGTCCCCTCTTCTGTCTCACCCTCACAACAACCCTGTGAAGTAGGTTACAGTGAGGGCAAGCATGACTGGTCTAAGGTCACCCCTGCAACACTCAGGACGGAATGGGAGGCTGAACCTGGCATGTCACCAACTGTTGTTTGGTGGACATCAACCCCATTAATTTCAGGGCCTTGTGTCCTTCTTCTAAAGCAGTGATGGCAAACCTTTTAGAGACTGAGTGCCCAAACTGCGACCCAAAACCCACTTATACTGAGGTTTTATTTTAGAAAAAACAACTCACACATTGACTTAAGATGATCCAAACAAAGCAAGGAAAGCAATCCAAAATGCTTTCATTTACTTAACATTATTTGGCAGAGAATTCGACACTTTAATGACGGTCTGGGCCTGGCTGGGGCGATGGCACGCGTGCCCACTGAGAGGGCTCTGAGTGCCGCCTCTGGCCCCCGTGCCATAGGTTCACCACCACTGTTCTAGAGTAAAGGCAATTTGTCTTGAGCCTGCCGAATATTTCCATTCCCACTGATATGGAAGGGGATGGGCAACAATCCCAGCAACACCTCCTCTCCTGTCCCACAAGGTCAAACCCCAGTCAAAAGGCCACACATCAATCTGAGATATAAAAACCTCACAGAGAGAAGTACGGGCTTGACAGGACCAAGAGCCCTAGAGACAGACAGCTGTCTAAATAAATCTGTATTTAAGGCAAGCGTATATAGTGCAACTGGTTTATTTAGATAGATCGAGATGGGTAGCCGTGTTAGTCTGTCTGCAGCAGCAGAAAAGAGTAAGAGTCCAGGAGCACCTGAAAGACTGACAAAATCGGTGGTAGGGTAGGGGCTTTCGTGAGTCACTGCTCACTTCTCCAGATACAGCTGTATCTGAAGAAGCGAGCAGTGACTCATGAAAGCTCCTACCCTACCACAGGTTTTGTCAGTCTTTCAGGTGAAGAAGTAAGCAGTGACTATAGTAAGCAGTGAGGTAATTATCTGAAGAAGCGAGCAGTGACTCACAAAAGCTCTTACCCTACCACGGATTTTGTCGGTCTTTCAGGTGAAGAAGAAGTAAGCACTGACTGTAGTAAGCAGTGAGGTAAGTATCTGAAGAAGTGAGCAGTGACTCACAAAAGCTCCTACCCTACCACAAATTTTGTCAGTCTTTCAGGTGCTCCTGGACTCTTATTCTTATTTATTTAGCGGATTTCTATGCTGGTCTAGCTGTGGAGTCTTGTGAGCAAAATTTTTACTTTGTGAGGAACTGGCAGTAAAGGTGAGAGCCAGCAATTTGACTGCTGCATAAATGAGTTTGCTCTGGAGCCATCCTTCCTGAGCTAAGAGAAAAATGTGTGAGCCGGAGGCTAGAAAACTGCGAGCTAGCTCACACTCACTCAGCTTAGAGGGAACACTGGTCAGAGCATCATACCACGACCAGGGAGAAGGAGATTCAAACCTATTCAGTCGTCCTCTCTCAGCCTAGCATACCTCACAGGGCTGTTGTGAGGGTAAAGTGAAGGAGAATAAAACCCATGACAACATCCGGGGATCCTTGGTAAAATGGCAGTACAGAAACAGACAAAAACCACAACACCCAGACAGGATATGGTACCTCGTGTTAGCAATCCTCTCTCGCCATTCTTCCGAGAGGAAATCACCTCTTTCCAGCTAAGGAAAGAAAGAAAATGAATCTTGAAATCCCATTTCCCCGCGCCTGACAAATGCACATCTGGGGCATAATTGAAGAATGCTTGCTAAGATGCCACACGTCAGAAAAGACATATCCCCCTTTGTGAATGTAAATCTTTTAAATACATTTAAATCCCCAACCCCAGTAAACTTCTGTTACTACAATTCAGTGGACCACATGCTGAATGGAACCGAGACTTCTCAATTTGATATTGCGTGTATTACTGTATCAGTATTACCAGCTGTGAGTCTTGGGAAGAATGTAATTTATCTTTAGCTCGGGTTGCGTGCGACTCCAATCCATGTGTATTTCCTCCCCGTCCACCCAAACCATGACGAAAACTAAGACTGCAGCTCCGCACAGATTTCCATGTAGTCTGAAAGGCAGCCTAGGGTACCTATTGGGGGGGGGGGCTTATCTTTACAGGATAATCCCGGTGTGCCCTCTCCTAGGAGCAAGTATAAGTAGGAGCAAGTAGAAGAGCCTGGGCTTCTCCACAGCAGTGCCCTCCCAGAGAGACGTGTAAAGCTACCCTCGTTTCAAGTTTTTAGAAAGCGCAAATTAGCCAAAAAAAGCCTCACAAATGAAGTGTGGTTTCAAGGGCTGTTTTCAAATGAATCCAAAGCTTTACGCAGCAATTTTTATTGGTATACTTGCCAAAATTTGATGAGACTGTGTTATGTGTTTTTCCTTTGCACAGATTAAATTTAACACACACCAAAAAAAGGCACTGAGTGAAGATGACATGCTAGCTGCAATCCTAGGCACTCTTGTTTTCCCCCCTGTCTACAAGTCCCAGCTGACTCGTGGTGATCCCGCAGGGCTTTCAAGACAGACAAGAGATGTTCAGAGATGGTTTTGCCATTGCCTGCCTCTACATCACAGCCCTGGTATTCCTTGGTGGTCTCCCGTCCAAGTACTAACCAGGGCCGACCCTGCTTTGCTTCTGAGATCTGATGAAACGGGGCTTCCCTGAGCCTTCCTCTGGGTCAGCACTGGGCAAAGCCCATTGAGCTTAATGAGATTTACTTCTGAGTATACATGGTTAGGATTGCACAGTAAATTCAGCACACCCAAAGTCCTGTGCATTATGTGCTGTCCCCTACTAGCAGACAACTCCCAAGATGACAGTGGTGGCAGCGAATACCCTAGTGGAAGGAAGTGGAATAGCACCCTCCAGGAGTTGACCCTGGCCCCAAGGAAGGGGTGGGCAGAACGGGGTCTGCAGGTTAAGCTGTTACCTACCAGGGGTGGCCAAACTGCAGTTCGGGAGCCACATGAGGCTCTTCCACACAGTCTAAATTAATGTTAATAAAAAGCAAATTTGCAAATTTTTCAATAAAAACGTGTGTGTGATATTTGTTCATGTCTTGTGGCTCTCAGACATCTGACGTTTATTCTGTGTGGCTCTTACGTTAAGCAAGCTTGCTCGTGAGAGGCTGACCCACAGATCAAGCAGTCAACAAGACTTGCAAAAAATGCTTCCTGTGTATTACAGTCTAAATTCCTACAAATCATAAGAAAATCCTAGAACAAACATACATAATCAAAGATACATCATCAATGTCGTCTCCGGATTATATAACAACGTTTCAAAACTGGCTCTTCCTCAGGAATATCAGAGTGGTACAAAAGCTCTCTTGCTCTTAAAGTGCTTTACAACAAGTCATGAAAGTTAATACAATTCATTCAAATAGACGCTTGGGATCCATTAGAAGCTTAGCAGCATATCTGAGCCTGAACATATTGAGATCAGCGTCCTATTTGAATGAAAGTGCTTCTGATACTCAGGCTAGGAACAATCTACAGAGGTAGGGCTGAGGTTTAGGGGGACTTGGCCAAAAGTAGCCACCTCCCAAGCGCCAAACCGTCAGACAAGGGAGGGATACAATGAGGGGCTCTCCCATGTACAACCTCAGTTGCCCACACCAGAAAGGCAAGGCTGAGATGGGTGAGTAGCAGGAATTTTTAAAAACGCACCGTTACTATTTGTTTGGCCAGACCAAGAAAACGGGACTGGAATGTTCCATTTCATTGAAAAGGGTCCAGAAATTACACTTAAATACAGAATGCTGTGGTCAGAATGCTGCCTGGATTGGGTCTCGGGGACCGTTATCACTCCAGCACTGACTTCAGATCTACTTCTAGGCCCAATTGAGGGTGCTGGTATGACCTTGAAAGTCCTGAACAGTCTGGCATCTGCATCCCTTAAGAACCACTTACTCCCATGCAACCCTACCCGACTATTACAGTCACCTTCAGGGACCCTGCAGCAACCTGAGACAGGGCCTTTTGGGTCGCAGCACCCCAGGGAGATTTGTCTATCCCCCCCCTCCTTTTGATCACTGTCTTCCACCAGCAGGTAAAGACACTTCTGTTTTGCCTGGTGTTCCATTACCGACCCTCCGTGTATGTGAGAGAAAGAGAGGTTGACCTTTAATGTCTTTTCAGTCACTCGCTGCCTTGAGGGCCCTAACTGGACAGGAAGGCGGGATGCACAAGCTTTTAAAACCACCAAAATTAATTAATTCTGGATTTAAAACATGGAGAGCAAAAGATCACCTCCAGGTGAGCAGGCTGGGGAGCTTTAGCAAACGCGGCCTTTTAGGCTCTCAGTGTGCCATGAATGACAGGACAGAGGCACGCGTCTTCTGGGATGCTGCTACAAACTGTTGCCTGCGAGCGACAACGTTTGCAAGCCAGAGATACAGATTTCAGAAATATGCCTGGAGAATCGACAGAGCCCCAAAAGCGGGTCTGCTGAGGACGGCCACAGCATCCCCTTTCGCCCAGGCTACGAAAACAGATTGCGCTAGTGTGCCATGGTGCACGAGGAGGGATTGGTTGCCCTCTTCACCCCTCTTGTCCAAATTTCTGCAATCTCACCTACAGAACCTTAGTCTCATTAATGAATAACAGACAGGAAGGAACATCCACGACAGGGCTCTTCCTAGGGAATGACAGGGGCCCCAGTGCTGAAAGTAATTGAAAATCTACTTTGAAACGTCACCCGCCCCTGCCTCTTCCCAATTTAGGCAGTGGCGCCGAGGCAGGTTTCCAGAACCGGGAGGCCTATCCAGCAGAAAGCACGGAAAGCCAGGTTCACAGCATCTGAGGGCTGAGTCTCAGCCAAAAAGAGGCAGTCAAGACTGGAGGGATGGGGTGGGGGGTGAGGGGACGGGAATCTACGGGAGGTGCTGCGGCGGAGCCTGCATCCATTAGGAGAGCAGCGGCGACAGATTTCCCGAAGCTGAGTTCTGGGCTCCAAAAACTCAAATCCTAAAAACTGATGCGGGCAGCGGCATCCCCCCCCTCCCCCCAGACCCATAGCGGGAAGCAGAGCAAGCAGGCCGGCTGGCTTGGCTGAGCGCATGACACGATACGCACGGAGAGGAGGGGAGAAGTCTCCTTCCAGCTGCGGCCTCCGTGCAATACGTTTGGCTCACAAAGACCGTTTTGTTCTCCCTGGAAAAGCACACACGGCTATTTTTAAAAAATGACCGCACGGCAGGCATCCAGAGATGCAGAACGGTGGCTCTGTTTCAGAGCCGCCAAAGGCATTTGGAGGGCTTTTTGAATCTCAAAAACAGCCGAAGTTCCCGCTTGGTAACGGGGCATTAAATACACATATACGGAAGTTAATACCCTGCTAGTCTCTTTTTTCTTTTCTTTCTTTTTCTTTCTTGCAAAAGGACAGACGGTTAAGAACTATCCTCAGTGATGGGGGGTGGGGGGGAAATGTGCAGAAAGCCACAGTTATTAGGAAAAGGTAGCAAAAGCCAGGAACTACAAGAAGGGGAGAGGGGAGAGCTCTCCTACTTCCATCCTCATATGCTTCATTTACCTGTTATAAGGGCTGGGGGGGGGGGAGATTCTGCTCTGCCAACCAGATCCATGCAATTCAGACCCCATTTCTGAGTGCTGCGTTTCAGACGTTTTAGCACTAACAAGTCCTATGAACCATTAACTCCCATAATACAGCTCTCTGTTTGGAGATTAAGGAGCTGAACTCAGGCAAGGATCCAGAGAAGGGGAGGGGTGGAAAATGAAATACAATACCCCCACACTTCTCCCCAGATACTTAATCCAGCCAACGCAAAACACAGAAATATAAGATGTGGTGGCATACTGTAATTTTCCCCATGTAAGCTGTACCCGTGTGCAATGCTCCCTCTAAGCTGTGGAGTCTTGTGAGCAAAAATTCTACTTTGTGAGCTACTGGCATTAAAACTGTGAGCGAGCGATTTGGCTACTGCATAAAGTAATTTGCTCCGGAGCCCTCCTTCCTGAGCTGAGCCAAAAATGTGTGAGCCAGAGGCTAAAAAACTGTGAGCTAGCTCACACTAACTCAGCTTAGAGGGAACACTGCGGTGTATATCTCTTTAAGATTAAGTTGTATCGTGCTATACACCTGAAAAGGATTGAGAGAGGCACTCCTCCCTCTCTCCGTTTTTTAAGCCTCCTTCCCTGCAGGTCGGGGCGTGTGTTACTATCGAGGATACTACTGAATAAACAAGGTTACGGACCTGAGCTGTGCTGGTGTGTACTGGTTGTCGGTCTCCTCGTGGCTAGAAGAGTTACACCACTCTCTACTAAAAGACATTACAGGCCGTGTGGGTCTCTGCTGCCATTACCCTCCTCTTGCGCGCGCGCGCACACAAAACACCCTGACCAAATGCACATAGATAACTGAGCGACTTATTTTCTTATTAGGGAAATGGGGAGGGAAAACACAGACAGGTGGGAATCATTTAAAAGGGAGAGAAAGAGAAAGACCTCATTACTAGAGACAGCCTGGAAACAAGGGCGCAGCCACATTGCATGGAAGCAGCTCCACATCATTACGCCCCCAGATACCTGGATAGCATTCCGGGGGGACACTTCCACGGTGGCACCGCAGAAGCGCCATCTGTCTGCACTAATTGCGACAAGAAGCTTTTAGGTCTTTAATAATGGAAACATGAGCCGGAATTCCCAGGCAGCGGTTCGCTGCGGCTGCTCGGCTTGCCCACGGAACTGAAATTTAAGAAAAACGGCTTCTCTTGCAGGAACAGAAGGAAAACAACCTTTTTTTTTTTTTGAGAGGGGAATTTAGAGGGTTAACCTCCAAGCAGCAAAAGAAACTCTTGGGGCTCCTGAACCGATGCCACAGTGTGTGACTTCCTCACTGCCATGAGACCTAGAAACCAGTTTTGTTTTAAGAAACCAGAATCTACCGCTGTAATCTACATCCATTGTGTGTGTATTAAGGGTTTTTTTTGTTTGTTTTCAAAGCCAAGCTTGCAAGTTTCATGGTTTCAGTTTACTTTCCACTCACTGTGTATTCTGCGTGTTTTTTCCCATACCATTTCATCCATTTTCTGAATTCTTTGTCCATGCTCTGGAAAAGGAGGGAGACAGGAGACAAAAGCAAAAAAGAAAAATGCCTTACTGTCAGTAAACCTGATTATCGGTTAATATCAGAGCAAACTGAGGGTGGGCTGCCGAATGGCAGCCCTTTCGAGAGCTTACTGCTACCCAAACAAGCAAGCAAAACAGCCCCGTTTCTAAGATGGGAAGGAAGCTGAAGGTTACGGTGATGGCCGGCCAGGAACGGAAGGGATTGTGGCGGGCAGACCAGCTATCAGGACCGGCAGCCTGGAAGGTCGACTCTCTTGGCATCGTTTGTAGGAGGGGCTGCAGCTTGGAGGCGGGGCCTGCCCTTTCCCCACAGAAAGACTCAGGTGCCGTTCTCAGCACCTCCACAAATGGTACTTAGAAACATAGAAACATAAGAGCTGGAAGGGACCTCCGGGGTCATATAGTCCAATCCCCTGCAAAACGCAGGCAATTCACAACTACCTCCCCCCCCCCCCCCCCCCCCCCCCCCCCCCGTGTCCAAAGCAAAGCAAAAAACCCTTCCTGGGCAATCTGGCCTGGAGGAAAATTCCTTTCTGAGCCAAAGGTGGCAATTGGCATTACCCTGGGCATATAAGAAAGGACCATGAGGACTCAGCACTGGCTCATCCCTTCCTGCCCTCCCTCTCTTGATCTGCCTACGTTCATAGACTCAGCACTGCTATCAGATGGCCATCTAGCCTCTGCCTGGAGAGAAGAAGAAGAGAAGAGATTGGATTTATACCCCGCCCTTCACTACCCAGAGGAGTCTCAGAGTGGCTTACAAACTCCTTTCCCTTCCCCTCCCCACCACAGACACCCTGCGAGGTAGGTGGGGCTGAGAGAGCTCTGACAGAAACTGCTCTTTTCCAAGAACAGCTGTGCCAGAACTTTGGCTTGCCCAAGGTCATCCAGCAGGTGCAAGTGGAGGAATAGGGAATCAAACCCGGTTCTCCCAGATTAGAGTCCGTGCTCTTAACCGCTACACCAAACTGGCTGAAGCAGATGGCTCTGTGTGTACTATATTCAGTTTCCTAAGCCTTGAGACAGTTCCTAGCAAAGCAAGCTCTTCATTCACTATCTCTCCCCACCACCATGCCTACTAGAAAGGTCGGCAGCTTTTAGCCCCACCTTCTGGTACCTGCTCCCCCCTCTTCTCTACCCCATTTTACTTGAGCACCTGCTCCCCACTTCTCCAGCAAAACAAGGTGAACTTGGACCTTGGCTTTGGAACAAAACCATATCTCCCATCACGTTTCAGACAAGGATGTCAGTTTTCTGTAAGGTCTGAAGCTCAGGGGTCATTTCCTGCAGGAGCACACAGGAGCGGAGCTCCGGCAGTAAAGAGCCCAGGGGGCGGGCACATGCAACAAGCCCCACCCCCTGCTCCCAGCAGCCCTCAGTCAGAGCAAGAAGGAGCCAGGTACGTTGCAGAGCCAACCCCCTGGTCCAAAACAGTCCAGTGGCACCTTTAAGCCCAAGTTTTATTCAGGTACAAGTTCTCCCTCCTCTGCGAGGACAGATCTGCACGTCCCCCCCCCCCCAATAGCTAGGAATCCAAAACAGTCCAGTGGAGCCTGAGGGGTGGGGGTTGCCTTCTGACACACTTCCGGTGATGTCAGGGAGTGTGGCATATGCAAATAAGTTATGCTAATGAGTTATGCTAATGAGCTCCTGCGCCTCTTTTTCTACGAAATGACCCCTGCTGAAGCTATACAATTGGGCTTTAGCGGGACTACGGCGGCTGTGCATTCTGAAGTTGCAGCAATGGTTGAATGATGCCCACCGATTGCCTGGATGCTGAGCTGTATATCCAGAAGTGCAGAGATCGCCCAGTGTAAGGGCAGCAGGCACCAAACCCAGTTTCCGAGGTCCTGAGCTTGCTTGCTTCTAAATTAATGGGTGCACGGAAATGCTTCAGATCCCACAAGCAATGCCTGCTGCAGTCTTAGAAGCTAGAGTGGTTACTCAGCAAAGATTTACAGTGCGGGTTTTTTCTTGGCGGGAGGGAACGCCTCTGTCTCTCCGGCAAGCACAGATAATTACACAACAGCAAAAAAAAAAGATTATGCGCAAATGGTGATCCTGCTCCTCCAGCACAATTTACACAGGTTGCAGAATACGGCTTCTCAGTGCAGAATTAAAAAAAGAAAGAAATTAGGACAGTGTGTACAAAGCCACGACGGCCACCAATGGTCTGCCACAGTTGGATCCCATCCTGCCCACAGAGCCCAATGCATTCTAGACTAAGCGGCTGCCTACCTCTGCGTATTTGGCGGGGATATCGGCTTTCTCCACCCCATAATGATGTTTGCAGTTTGTGGCTGCGGCGACTTGCAGAACGACTTGACCCACACCTGAGGCGGCAAGACAAAGAAACACAGTTGAAGTGCCCTGTGACAACATAGTACGAGACAAAATGGCAAAATACTGATTTTTTTAAAAAAAATCTTCTTTACATTCTTCTTTACCAGCAGCTTCATGCGTCAGGGGTAAAGCTGGGGCCAAGAGCTTCCCCGTGCAATCTGAAATGAGCCCAGAGCCCCGTTCCTATTCTGCTGCCACCTGTGCAAAGTAGCTACATTGCTGCGATGATGAACTAAGAAGGGCAGAACCGTGCACAGCATCCTGAGCTCCTTGGCGGAAGAGCAGGATAAAAACACAGGGCTGCAGAAACCAGGTGTGTCATCGGACCCAGGAACCAGTGGGCTTAAGGACGTCCACTTTTGCTTCTCTTTAAAAAATACAGTAAACATCTAGCTGCACATGAAGGCAGATTAAATACGCCTCGGAGAGCGTTACGCACGAAAGATCAACACCTCCTGGTGGTCCTTGGCCCGAAGGAGGCCCGTCTTTCCTCAACCAGAGCCAGGGCTTTCTCTGTCCTGGCCCCAGCCTGGTGGAACATGCTCCCTATTGACACCAGGGCCCTGCGGGATCTCCTTCAATTCCGCAGGGCCTGCAAGACGGAGTTGTTCCACCAGGCCTTTGGTTGAGGCAGTGGGCGCCCGCCTATGGCCTCCCTGAGGTTGCTGTCACTCGTCTATTTACTGACCACCGACAACGGGCCTTTAACTCACTGCACCATCGGGCCAGAGCTTTATACCCAACTGACGCTGTTTCAAGCTGTACCCATTGTTTTAATTGTTATAAGAAATCCACCCTGACTGTTCCCTGGAAGGCCAGATACCGAAGTTGAAGCTCAAATACTTTGGCCACCAAATGAGAAGGGAGCACGCACTGGAGAAGACCCTGATGCTGGGAAAGACTGAAGGTCAAAGAAGACGGGGACGGCAAAGGATGAGATGCTTAAACAGTGTCATATGCAACGAACATGAAATTGAGTAAACTCCGGGAGACAGCAGAAGACAGGAAGGCCTGGCGGGATCTGGTCCATGGGGTTGCGAAGAGTCGGACTTGACTGTGCGACTGAACACATACCCACCCTGAGGCCGTCCGAAATAAATAAAGTGGGGCTCTGTCTTCAGGCCATGGCCTGTGGGATTTGACTCCTTTTCCTCCCCTTGAAGAGCAAGCTCCCAACCCCATTGCGAGCCAGAGAGCCACAAAGAGGGACGCAAGAATAAACTCACAGGATTCGCTGCTGCAGATGTGCCACAGCACCATGGAAGAAGTTCCATTCGGGCACGTTAACCGAGGAGGTGGGAAAGCCAGAGTATGGGCACTCCCTTACTCCAGAGGAGAGTAAGAACAAGACAGTAAGGGGAAGCCAGCTGGAGAAGCAACTGGAGAAGCAACCCTCTCCGTACAGCCTAGGAAGTGATTGGGCAGGCAAAAGCAGCCAGAATCCCAGACACTGGCCTATCAGAAGCCCACGTGAATGAGGGGAACAGGCTGAAGACCGAAGACACAGGAGAGTGAAACCAACCTCACAACACTAGCTGAGAGAGACAGGGGAGGGAGTCACTCAACAGGCAGCCTACGAGGATGTCAGCACCCCTATGGCTGGAGGTCTGGGCAGGTTGTGCTCTGAGGTGCCTAAGCACTTGGGCAATGACAGCAAGAACACATATCCGTTTTTTTAAAAAACAGTTTGCCATGCATCTGCTGTTCCCCCCCCCCCCAACATGCAGAACTATTGTGCAGAACTTCAGTTCTCAGCTACTTGTTTTTATGCTAAATGGCAGCTAACCATGGCAAGTGTTGACACGGGGAATCAGTAACAGCGGGAAGACACAGAGACGAAGAAGAGATTGGATTTATAACCCGTCCTTCACTACCCAGAGGAGTCTCAGAGCGGCTTACAAACTCCTTTCCCTTCCCCTCCCCACAACAGACACCCTGTGAGGTAGGTGGGGCTGCAAGAGCTCTGACAGAAACTGCTCTTTTTCAAGGACAGCTGTGCCAGAACTATGGCTTGACAAAGGTCATCCAGCCAGGTGCAAGTGGAGGAGTGGGGGATCAAACCCGGTTCTCCCAGATTAGAGTCTGCGCACTTAACCACTACACCAAACTGACTGCCTTGCACTAACTGAATCTCCCCCACCCTGTAAGTATGCCGACCCCCTGCCCCTCAGGAGGGGTCGTTTCAACCTCCAATGGACCCATAGGGGTACCCCATGCGTCCATATACCAGGCAACTTGACATTAGTGGACACAAAGATGGACGCCAGGACTGGCAGGCCCCATAATCATGCCTAGGGCATGACCCTGGAAAGCACATGAGATCTTTCTCTGACAGTGCCCCCCCCATATCTGCATACTCCGAACAATGGAACTGCCTTGCCCCAGAGTTACTTCTTTCTATCTCAGTGGCTAATCCTACCAATCTGATCTCATCTTTCCGCCACACATTTCCTTGACAATGACTTCTGCTCCTTTCCCACACCCTCAAGCCAGGTGGCTCATCAAGCAGTATTGTTCCCGCTTTGATTAGTTTAAATTAGCAAGCCAACCACCAGAGAAGTAATCAGGAACCCAATCCAAATTTTACTTTGCATCTAGAAGAGAATCTCCGGTCCCTTTTTGTCCACTCCTGGGAGCTCTATACAGAGTCCCCACCCCACATTGTTTTGTCCCTGATTAATCTCATCAATGCTTTGTTCTGAGGGACCCAGCACATTAGCAAGCCCTCTGGACATGTTTTGGTGTATAAAAATAGCACTCAGAGCTCAGTCTCTGTGGGTCTGCCCCCCCCTGCTGGCAGGTCACCCCCAAATTCATTTGAAGTAATTTTCATTTTTCCAGTCTCTGCTCCATGGACTCCTGATCGCCTGAATTAGGTAAAGTTTAAAGACTCTTGAGAGTCCCTTGGACTGCAAGAAGATCAAATCAGTCAATCCTAAAAGAAATCAACCCTGACTGTTCCCTGGAAAGCCAGATAATGAAGCTGAAGCTCAAATACTCTGGCCACCAAATGAGAAGGGAGCACTCACTGGAGAAGACCCTGACGCTGGGGAAGACTGAAGGTCAGAGAAGACGGGGACGGCAAAGGATGAGATGGTTAGACAGTGTTATGGATGCAACGAACATGAAATTGAGTGGGCTTCGGAGGACGGCGGAAGACAGGAGGGCCTGGCGTGATCTTGTCCATCGGGTCGCGAAGAGTCGGACTCGACTGTGCGACTGAACAGCAACAAATATTTCCCCAACACCCTCCTATTTTCCCACTCACCTCTGTACTTCCATTACTTGTTGGTATGGTTTAACGTATGTTTTAGTTCTGTATGTGTGCATTTTTATTAGGATTTTCTTCTTTTTAATAAAAACAGCCGTTTTGGTTAAGCAACTTCCTGGTCATTGAGAGCTCTCTTAAAGGGAAAGATCCCCATAGACATTGGTAGAACAATCTTCGCTAATACCCCGCCTCTCCCCGAGACCTGCAATTAACTAATTCCCCGCCCCCCCCTGAAACTGAAGGCAGTGATTCAGCTTCTTAAATCAAAGCTGGTAGGGGTAACAGCCAATGTTCCCTCTAAGCTGTGGAGTCTTGAGAGCAAAGATTCTGCTTTGTGAGCTACTGGAATTAAAGTTGTGAGCGAGCGATTTGGCTACTGCATGAATTAGTTTGCTCTGGAGCCATCCTTCTTGAGCTAAGACAAAAATCTGTGAGCCGGAGGCTAAAAAACTGTGAGCTAGCTCACACTAACTCAGTTTAGAGGGAACAATGGTAACAGCACCCATACACACCAATGAATCCCACCTATTTTATGTTCCACTTTTAACTGAAACACACAGGCAATACATTTCTCTCCTCTACAGCAAAGTCT
The DNA here is from genome assembly GCF_001447785.1 of Gekko japonicus. Classification (NCBI taxonomy): domain Eukaryota; kingdom Metazoa; phylum Chordata; class Lepidosauria; order Squamata; family Gekkonidae; genus Gekko; species Gekko japonicus. The sequence goes on from NW_015174921.1 coordinate 160,763, forward strand.
AAAAATACAGCCTTTTCTGAACCAAAGCACAGGTGCCATGAAAAAAGCCACAAGACCCCCACACGAGATGCCATGTTCTGCCTCCCGCAGCAGGACCGTGGCTAACGATGCTGACGTGGAAAGCGACCAAATTGAAAAATTTTCTAAAGCAGAGACAGCAGCTTTGTATACTGGTTACTTTCCGAGCCAACAGCGCATATGAGTGAAAAAGGGAATTTACAAGGAAGGAAAGAGAGGAGCGTTTTCTGAGCAAGGCGGTGCGCAGGAGGGGAGAGTGGGAAGCCGGAACGGCAGCCACTTACCACTGCCCAAGTCCACAAACAAATCGTCTTCAGTCATTTTTATCTCATCTATCATCTGGGCCACCAAGTCGAAGGAAGTCTCTCCGTACACTTCTGGAGAAAAGGGCTCATAGTTGTTGAGTTTTTCTGGGTCTGTGACCGAGTGGTTATACACTTGCTGTAGGATGTGGCGGAGAAGTCCGTTGGAGGGGCGGGTGTTCAGTTTCATGGGCTGGGTGGTTCCTTTCCACTGAAACAAAGGGAGAAAAGGAAACCTTAGTCCCACGGATTGATCTCCGCCATATCAACAGACCCCTTTGGAAGCACAAAATTATCCTCATTCGCAAAGACCAACAACGCTCGAGTTTGAGCCACGCCATGAAGCAGCTGTCCAAACCGGTGTGCTGAGATTTGTCAATATGGCCAAATCTTTCTACTACGCCATCTCATTAATGCCAACATTGAGGGCCATTTTTGGAGACCGATTCCAAAGAAGGCGACAGTTCGGACAGGGGGCCAAGCCAAAGTCTGCAATTCCTAACAGGTGGCTTAGAAATGCTTTCATTTGCTGTTTGCTCAGCACTCCCGTCTCTATGTGCCTCCCAAAAACAATCACTGTGTAGAAGAAGAAGAGAGAAGAAGAGAAGAGAGTGGATGTATACCCCGCCCTTCACTACCCAAAGGTGTCTCAGAGCGGCTTACAAACTCCTTTCCCTTCCCCTCCCCACAACAGACACCCTTGTGAGGTAGGTGGGGCTGAGAGAGCTCTTGACAGAAACTGCTCTTTTTCAAGAACAGCTCTTATCAGAACTACGGCTTGCCCAAGGTCACCCAGCCAGGTGCAAGTGGAGGAGTGGGGAATCAAACCCGGTTCTCCCAGATGAGAGTCCGCGCACTTAACCGCTACACCAAACTGGCTCACAGTGTAACTACAGTTTTGTCAACCAAGGCCTCACATCTAACTGTTACCAGCACAAAGCCAGGACTGTAAACCCACTTGATGCCATGGTTTCTCATGAATGCATGTAGGACACAGGGAGGGGAAAACAAACCTGACCCAAAAACTGGAATCAAGAACCAAAAGGGTGAGATGAAAGTCTAATGAGGGGCCAATATTAAAAACCTAGTTAAAACTTACAATATACAAAAATACAAGTATTTATTGGAAAGACAGTTAAAAACATACATAAGGGCCCAATGAAAGCCTCGTAAAAAAGTATAGCCTAAACACAAGGGCCAATACACATGGCCTGACGCGTTTCTGCCCTATTGGGGCCTGCTGTTTGCTTGAGGACACTCTAGCTCTGACTTTGATAGCCACACAGGTGTCTTTTGGACCTAAATTGGAAGATGTTCTAAATCAGCAACTGTGCATTTGGCACCAGACACATGACTTTCACCTTTTGAGGCCTCACAAACCTCTTTGTCATGTGTCTTTAGATTTTGCTGCTTAACCTTCCTTTTCCTGGTCCAATGTTCACTTATTGGTTATCTTATTGCAATATGCATTTAAGTTATGTGTACCTCAATATTGTTTGACCTCTGAAGAAAGTCCCAATAGGGCAGAAATGCATCAGGCCATGTGTACTGGCCCTTGGGTTTAGGCTATACTTTTTTACGAGGCTTCCACTAGGCCCTTATGTATGTTTTTAACTGTCTTTCCAATAAATACTTGTATTTTCGTGTATTATAAGTTTTAACTAGGTTTTTAATACTGGCCCTTCATTAGGCTTTCTTCTCACCCTTTTGGTTCTTGATTCTCATGAATGCACCCCCACGGTCGTTTCAGACGGCATGCCGAACCGCAGTTCAGAGAGAGGACTCTCAGCCGAGCCTCTGAACTGTGGGGGCTCGCTCACAACTACACTGCCAAAAAGCTAAACGTTGGGCTTTCGTTTTCTGCATCCCCTATTAACTTTCCGAAACCACCACAACTTCAAAACAAAAGCCCCCACTAATTAAAATTGCCCTCCTCATCAGTCCACTGAAATACCTGATGATCAATTCAACGAATGACAGCTTGTAAAACCAACACGGGAGCTTATTCCCACCCACCCCCCAACAACAACAAAACTCTTGAAAATTAAAATCAGCCAATGAAAGAGTCATTCTCTTCTTTCCTGCCAAAGATAATTTCAAGCAATTTTTTTTTTTACTGCACTGTATTAATGAACTCCAGGAATCCTTAAATCCATGGATCTCTGCCACAACACCCTTTGACAGTGTTTTAAGCAGCTTGTAAGCCTCAGCCAATCCTCCAGTCTGTACTTAATAAAGCCTGCAGCTATTTTTGAAAAAGGAAAGGTTACATATAAAACGTTCAAGAGGGAAGGAGGCCGGAGGCTGCTGTTCCTCAGTGGTCTTTAGGAACTGCAACCTGCAAGCTTTTTAATTTGAATAAAATGGCTCTCAACTCTAAAATGTGCATACTTGCCAAGGCTGAGGTTTAAAATAGCCTATATATTTTAGGTGGTTGAAAGTACAGAATGATCTAGGGATATAAATGTGGGTTTCAGCTACCCTGATGCTCAACGGAAATGTGTGGCACCTTTTTGGGGGGTGGGGTGGGGGTTGTTTTTTCATACCATTTTTTTTTTAAACAAACCCAATCTGGCCTATTTTCAATATTGTCATTTTTACATGAGCAAGTTTTCACTATTCCCATTCATTTCTGTGGGTTTTAAATAACGAAACAGCTCCAGTTTCCACTCGATTTGGATTAAGTTTCCTGGGACTGTACCCCTTACTCAAAGGCTCCCCCCCCTTGCCAGATTCCACAGGGCCTGCAAGACGGAGCTCTTCCACCAGGCTTTCAATTAGGAGCCGCCCACCACTACCACCAACTACCACTATGAATGAATGAATTAATTTGTTATTACAGCGCATAGCCAGCAATATAAAACCAAACCTGCAAATAATTATCATATAAATAGATTACAATGTCAAAAGTATCCAGATGGTGAATCTATTAATATAAAACAAGGTTAAATAGAAATAAAATTGTACAAGCATTTTAAACTCTAAAACCAAAAATACGGTGTAATAATGGACAGAATTTAGTCTTTAAAAAGATAAAATAACAAGAATAAAAAGATCGATTAGATTAAAACAAACAGTCCTAACCCAAGTGGCTGCCTGGACGCTGATGAGCTTTTACAACCAAAAAACAAAATTTCGCTATCTGATGTAGCGCTATATGGTCAGAATTTGAAAGCAATTTCTCTATCTTATCCTGATCTGAGGAGCCAACCAAGAGAGGGCCAATAAGTTTTGTGCGGGCTTACTCAAAGGCTCCCCCCTTGCCAGATTCCACAGGGCCTGCAAGACGGAGCTCTTCCACCAGGCTTTCAATTAGGAGCCGCCCACCACTACCACCAACTACCACTATTATTAACATCTGTGGTTAATCGAGCCACATCGTCATGGGAGACTGGACGATCACTGAGTCGGGAACTTTGGGGTTACGTCTTAAAATACGCCACCTTCATTTAACGAAGGAATGACTATTACTGTGAGCACTTTAATCGTTTAATTGTATGATTGTTTTAAAATGTTTAAAATGTTTTATGTGGACTAGGTACACTGTATCGATCAACGTGAGCCGCTCTGAGCCTGTTCGCGGGGAGGGTGGGATACAAATGCAACACAGAAATATAAATAATAATAAATATAAATTTCAGACAAGAGATTGAGCATTTTCACTCCCCTCCCCTGTTCAGTTTGAAAACGAATGCACGTATATTTAATTGTAGTTTAGCCTGAACATCCAGTTCCTTAAAAATAGCCAAGGATTGCCCACGATGCAGAATGAGGAATCAAGAATTGAAGAGGGCTGGAAGGCCATGGTTTTCTGCTTAAGAGTCAACTCTGTGCCAACAAACTAGGCTCCTGTTGGCTGGCCATGCAGGGCAACTGGTTGGCGGCTGGACCAGATGACCACTGATCTCATCCAGCATGCCTCTTCTTACGTTTTTATGGCCTCCCCACTTCCCTGATGGCTCTCCAGTCTCCGTGCCACGCAGCTTCACTGTATTTCCAAGACTTTAACCAAGGTTAACGCAACAGAACCATACGAGTGTGCTGGCCCGTGCAGTCATCCTACTAAGTTAGTCGAGATTCTCAGTGAGTACTGTTTGGTTTGCAAGAGGCTGGGATCAGCCATCGGAAGGAATTCCAGGCGTTCTGGCATGGCGGCCAGGAATACGTACCAACTGGTGAATGCTATCAATGGCGCGATTGTATTTGTCACAAAGCCTTTGCATGCTTTCGAAGCTGGAAAAAAAGGGGGGGAGAGAGGAGAGAAAAGTTAATCAGCCATGCAAATTAAGACTCCCTTCAGGTTGCTAGGTGTGCTCCCGCCCAGCCTGCCTCTTTCAAACAGACACAGCTCCACATACAGAGGCTTGACGCCCTGAGAAGCTGACCCCCAACTTTAATTGCACTCACTCAGTGCCCCGTGTCAGAACTTCAACTCAGGGAGCCCTTTGTCCAAGGCAGAACTCCTACATATGGCATTTAAAAACTCATGTGTGGGGCAGAGGATTCTGCGGCATGTTCCAGGCAATGCTCCCTCTAAGCGGTGGAGTCCTGTGAGCAAAAATTCTGCTTTGTGAGCTACTGGCATTAAAGTTGTGAGCGAGCGATTTGGATACTGCATCAATCAGTTTGCTCTGGGGCCCTCCTTCCCGAGCGAAGACAAAAATGGGTGGGCCGGAGGCTAAAAAGCTGTGAGCTGGCTCACACTAACTCAGCTTAGAGGGAATACTGGTTCCAAGGCGCTCATTTCATGTCCAGTGCCAGCTGTCCTAGCTGCGGTGGCTCAAGTGGTTAAGACGCTGAACTGCCGGCTGTGGAAGGTCAGTAGTTCAGCAGTTCGAGACCCGGGTGCTGCATGATGGAGTGAGCTCCCATCTCTAGTTCCAGCTCCTGCCAACCTAGCAGTTCGAAAGCAAGAAATTGCAAGTAGATCAATAGGCACCACTTCGGTGGGAAGGTAACAGCGTTCCATGCGCCTTGGTGTTTAGTCGTGCCGGCCACATGACCACGGAAACGTCTTCGGACAGCGCTGGCTCTTCGGCTTTGAAACGGAGATGAGCACCGCAACCCTAGAGTCGGATTCGACTGGCTTTCGAGCAAGGGAACCTTTACCTTTACCTTATGCTTCTTCATCCTGCCCTCCCTCCAGGAAATTCAGAATTATAGAACAGGGTGGCCCCCCACCTCGCTTTCATCTTCACAGCAACTCTGAGATATCAACTGGCCTAATCGCTCTCAGGAAACTATGTGGTTGGACGTAGAATTTGAATCTGGGACTCCCTAGTCAAAGTGGGGCCTTCCGGCTGCTACACCGCCGTGGCCATAGAGGTCATCTCATCTGACCTGAGAATGCACCCGAGGATATGGCTCACCTTCCCCAGCAGCTGCACACTGGAGAGGGAAGGATCTGTTTTAGAAGGTTAGTGACAGCGGTGATGCTTTTTTGGCACCTTGCCCAGTATTGGCAATGAACTAAAATATTCATAAACTTCCTTTCATCAAAATAAAACACACAACAACAAAACACAGCCAGAAAGAAGATCATAAGCAACAGTCAAACTTCTATGAGCAGCAAGGTTGAAGCCAGAAATGTTCATGGAGACTAGTTAACAATGGAACTTCCTGGAGGTGAAATTTCATACTTTTGGTACCATCCCAAAGAAGGCCCTGACACACACCCACAACCCCACCACACTTCAGATTCCAGAAGGGTAGGCAAAGAAGCCCCCAAGAAAGCTCCAGGAGGCTTGTATGGAATGAAGGTGGTCTCTGATGAACTCCTGGACTCAACGTAAGGGTCAAAATTGGTTCCTCTGCCAGAACTGGGCAGAGGAACCCATTTAAAGCCCTGTATTCCTCAATCCTAAAAGAAATCCACCCTGACTGTTCCCCGGAAGGCCAGATACTGAAGCTGAAGCTCAAATACTTTGGCTCCCAAATGAGAAGGGAGCACTCACTGGAGAAGACCCTGATGCTGGGAAAGACTGAAGGTCAAAGAAGAAGGGGACGGCAATGGATGAGATGGTTAAACAGTGTTATCGATGCAACGAACATGAAGTTGAGCAAACTCTGGAGGACGGTGGACATGAGGGCCTGGCGCGATGTGGTCCATGGGGTTGCGAAGAGTCAGACTCGACTGTGCGACTGAACAACAACAACAGCAACAAATTTATCCCAAGGCCCAAGCCAGCTGCTGCATCTGGAAGAAACTGCAGCCACTAAACATTTTTCAAAAGCAGACTTCTGCAGTGTGATACAGCCGTCCAATCTCGATATCAGCAGGGCATGTATTACCGCAGCTAGTCCTGCTCTCTTCTGAGGAACCTGATAAGCTTCTAATGAAGTCAAGGGCTTCTATGAATAGTTCCTTCCTGAAAATAAAAGCCTGGGAGTGGAGGGGGCGGGGAGAAGCAGAGGAGAAATTAACCCAGACACAGGGACTAAAACCATGCCCTTATGTACAGTTACTTGATCTGCACAGTTTATACTAACAAATCACCTGGGGTCCCCATGCAGAAGATAGAAGGGGATCCCCCCTCCCCCTGCTCAGCTTGCACACGCTTTCTCAGACACTGAACTGTGCCTG
>NW_015174921.1:167694-176271 GCF_001447785.1 Gekko japonicus
TAACTGGCCTAACGGCTTTTAAAAAAACAACAACACACACACAGGCAACTTAATGACAGGATGAAAGGATTAGAGAATGGGGAGGGCAGAGCGGCCAGAAGTCACGTGCCAATTGCATAATCACATTTCAAGAAACAATGCAGGCAGCAGTTACTGGGTAACAGTGCCAAGGCAGGATGGGAGGGAAAGCAGGCCAGTCCAGCGGTCTTAATCTACTCAAATCTGCCTTTGCTACTGAATAGCAGCTGATAAACTTGCACAGCCAACAACTCCTTTCACTCCACTGCATCTATTTTTTTCAAAAGGTAATCCAGGATACATTTCTAGCACCCATATATACTTTTGAAAGGGTCTCTTGCTCACACCCAAGGAGCTGTCATTCCAGTTTCTTATTAGAGAAACACGGAAGTCGACGGTTTGTATTCCCAAAGAAACTAAGAGTTAACTGGGTCAGGTTAATTCCCATGGAGTTTAAGGAACTATGGGTAGCGCAAGCTATGAAACGACAAGTGATATATAAACATGTGGAAGCCAATTTTTGGACTGGGAGTGTCAACTACCTAAGGAAAACATACCCAGCAAGTAAGAGTGCTCGTCTGAGGGACCAGCCACAGACTTGAAAGCCCTGCCAGGTTATCAGAGAGCCCTGCCAGGTTACCCACAGCTTCCTCACCTGCCTCAGCTGGGGGAAATGCAACCCACACAAGCAGAAGTGTGCGAGGATTTCGTCCTTCCAGTGAAATTAACAAGGAAACCCCACCCGAGCACGACATCTGTATAGTCTTGGCAACTGAGAAGCAGCTGTCTGAATCGGGACAGGCACCACTATCAAAATACCCACTGACGCTGAATTCAGACATTACGCCAAGCTAATACGAAGCCTGAATACGATATTACACTTGAATTATGTTATTCTCCCATCCGACCCCGTACCAAGTGCAATGGAGAAATCCTGGTTTAAAATTCACTAAACAATGAATAGAAACCTGGTTTGCTTGGGAAGGGAAAGAGACTAACTCCAAGTTAAGCCACACACCTGCATGCATACACAGCACATAAGGAGCTGGCTTTACACTAGGGTTCCCTTATCATGCTTTCTACAGAAGAGGGGAGTGTGCCAACAGCTTCCATTAGTCCCGGATCCAACATACACCCCCGTAAAAAAAAGAAAAAAACATAACGTACAGAGAATTTGTTTGTGTGTGTTCCAGGGCACCATTGCTTAAAAAAAATCTTGGGTAGACATTCCAATTTTGGAACGTTTTTGCTGCAGCCGCCATTTTGTAACTTGGCAGATATGGTTATTGCAATATTTAAAATTCACTTGAGACGCTAAAAAAAAACTCTTCTTGGTGTGAATATATATGTTTTTTTGAGGTCAGTAAAGCCAAATACAGTGTAGAGACAACCATTTTTCCTGTAGCTGCCTTTTGACAAGCAACAGGACCCAAGATCTTCGCAATGAGTATGGGCACCTTGGGTCCTGTTATTAGTCAACATGGAATGTTTCCAGCAAGAGTTGATAAGTAGTATTTGATAAGAACTGGGATTGCTACACGCTCAGATAAAGTATACATTGCGAAACGAATGTTCACATTGCGCAGTATTTGTTAGCGTGTGAGCGATGACAGGATATTCCTTACAGAACTTCAAAAATACTTCAGTAAATGTTTTTGCAACTTATCTTTATTGACTCTTCATTATTTTTATCACAGATGTTGTTTTTCGAGTTCCAACTCTTCCCACGATCTCTCATTTTGGCTTCCGCCTTTTGACAAGCGGCAATCCACAGAGAGTATACTGGGTCCAGTGGGAATGGGAGGGGGGTAAGCTCTGTGCCCAGGGTCTGGGATCCTCTGTCCTGGGAAGACGTCCAGGTTTCCCCATCTTGGGGTGGGGGTGGGGGGGTGGGGGGGAAGAGCAGAGCAAGCAGGGCTTCCCGATCCTGAAGTTCATTCAGAGATCAAAACACGCAATCAGAACCAAGAAGGGCGGGTGTGAGGAGAAGGGGCTTTAGGAATTGGCAATGAAGGGCAGGACTTCTGGGGAACGGACAGTGTCAAGGTCTCTGGGTCTCTTGGGGGGGGGGATAGAGTTTACTCTTCAGAGAAGACAGTCATGGAATCATAGAGTTGGAAGGGATCTCCAGGGTCATCTAGTCCAACCCCCAAGTCGTGTCCTTAAGTTTATCTGAATTCCAACTTTCTTGCAGGGGGGCTCAGATGGGCAACATGCAGCAGATGGAAATGAAGCAGGGACGGGAGTTGCCAGATAAGGCAAAGCCAAGGAAGCACAAGCACCTCCCTGATGTGGAACTGTCACGGCCAGTCGCCGGCCCTACAGACGACTCAGTTCCCTGAAGAGCCTCTTCCTACAGCCCAGCCTTTAGTGTGGAGGCTCTGCTGCTCTACGCTTTTGAGCGCAAACTGTCTGCAAACAGGGCACCTACAGACGTTGTGGCCTTCATCCAAGCAAGGACAAAATGAGGCATGCTTGTCCAAGTTTTATTGAAAGCAACGGCTTCTGCTAATATTTGCTCTTTATCTCTTTCCAAAGATTCCTTTGGAGCAGAGTCCAAAGAAGCCATCCGCTCAGCTAACAGTATCCCAAACATAATTGAAGATGCCTGCATCAACGCAGTCGTCCTCGGAGGTGAAACAGCCAACCCGTGGCCCTTACCTTTTAGTATCGTAGTCAATTAAAACATAGTTTTCCATAGCAAGCTTGAGGTCTGGGATTTCTTCACAGACCCACCTGAAACGAAACAAAGGAGAAAAGCAAGTGAGCTTCGCAAACAACGTCACGAACGTGTTACCGGATGACAATAAAGCTGATGAGCCACCTTGCTCAGAGATCCTTCTAGTAATCATGTGTGGCTAACTGAAAGCCATAAAAGGAATGTACCCCAATTTGCAAATACAAGAAAGCCAGCATCCACCTGTAACAGTGACTGTCCATTCATATCTGGCAAATAACTTTTGCCTGCCTGACGAGCAATGCCACAGACCGATCTGTTTGGAACAATATACTAATATTCGAAGATACTACTTACTGGACTTCAAGGGAAATAGGTAGAAAGCAACAAAGGATTTCTTTGCAGAGATAATGTTACACTATTAATATATCTAATGCTGAACAACAGCCCCAAAGTGTGGGTCAAAGAATACACACAGTGGGGGGTAGGTACAGATAGGATGGATTTTCTGCAGACCTAAGGCAAACTCACACGTTTGCACAAAAATCTCAATAAATAAACACAACTGAGTGTCGTTAAGCCACAACGCGGAGAATGCTGACTGAGATCTCGCAAGATCTCAAGAGATCACAGTTAGCACTGAGGGGGTTGCGTAACAACCAAGGCATTAGATACTGGGCCTCTGCGACCCCAGCGAGATTGCAGGTTGTTTGGGGGGGGGTGTGAAGCAGCAACAGCAGGGGAGGGGGGGGAGAAAAAGTAAAGAAAAACTGGGGAGAGTTGGGGAAAGAAGGAAAAACACAACGGGGGAGAGAAAGTATTACTTTGTAAGCCACCTCAGGCAAGGTTGCAGGAGAGACGGCACAAATATTTTATGGATAAATAGTATGTAGAGGAAAAGCTAGGAGGAGAAAGAATAGAAAATGGGGAGGAATAAAGCAAGGAAAGGGCTGGGGGGAAAAGAGTGGGGCCAGGTATTTCCCTCCATGTGAGTTTACAGCTTGTCTATATATCGAACTCTGAAGACGACCTCAGAGTACGGATCAAAAACTCCTCACGAGAAGGCCTAATGCAGATTAGGAAGATGTTTCTGCAAACCTGAGAAATCTGGATGTAAAAAGGGGGGAGAAGGGAGGGAAAAAAACGTAACTTACAATAACCGAGATCTTGAAGGACTACTTCATGAGATTTCAGCAGCTGTTTTGGATCGCTTAGGCAGCCGCCACAGACAACATGGCCAATGTTGTCTATGGTTGCCTAGATAATTTTAAATGGCTTTCATGATCTCCTAAGGTCACCTCCCGAGATTTTGGCTGTCACTTTCTCAAGAGAACTGAACAAATAATGAGGGGGGGGGGGGGGGGAGGAAAGGCAGGCATGAAGACTGAGGGGGCAGGAGAGACAGGATGGGAGGGATCTGGGGACCAGAATGGGGCAAGGAAATTCCCCTCCCCTACAAGATAAATAGGTACCACTTCAGTGGGAAGGTAACAGCGTTCCGTGAACCTGGGTGTTTAGTCATGCCGGCCACATGACCACGGAAACGTCTTCGGACAGCGCTGGCTCTTCGGCTTTGAAACGGAGATGAGCACCGCAACCCTAGAGTCGGACTCGACTGGCTTTCGAGCAAGGGAGACCTTTACCTTTTACAAGCCTCATGGGTCCCCCTTCTCGTGGCACCTAAATGTGAATATGAGGGCATTCCCCTACCCATAAGAAACTGACTCTCAGAGCAGGAAAGGTGCCAAGGACAGCAACAGGGTGGTAGCAAGGCAATCAGGTGGGACACAGAGTATGGGGAGACCATAATTCTCTCCTCGTGTTTTCCAGAGGGAGCTGCTGCTAACCTCTGGCACAGGGCTCCAAACGTTTTTGGCTTGGCTTACTAACCAGTCACTGTTCCTGGAAGCTGTCAACCCTTCCCTCGCCAGAGTCCGGGGCGCATTTACTTTGGCGCAGGGCCGGCCCCAGGGACCCAACAAGAGTGGGGGATGTAAATATTTTAAATAAATAAACGAGGAAGGGCTGTCTCTGCCTCTTGCCATGTCTTGCTGTTGAATCCTACAAAGGCCTAGAAGAAAAGCAGAAGGAACCACCCCGGCTTTCTCCTAAATCCCACAAAGGCCTAGAAGAAAAGCAGAAGGAACCACTCCTTCTTTGTCCTAAATTCTCCACCTCCAGTAGCCTGCCCGAGCAGCATCCTGCGTCTGCCAACCTTCGCCTCAAGCCACCGCCCCGTGGCAATACAGAAGCAGGAGGAGAATGAGGCGAGACTACTTGCCTGAGGAAAGGAGCAAAGTCCCATACAGTCGTTTCAGGTGATGACTTTGGGCCTGTGACAGAACTGCTGCTATTCCCCGGCAGGATGCTGGTCAGCAGCACAGCCAGAGATGAGGCACTGGGAGGCCAAGTGAGAACTGGCCTCAGGCGGGGAGACCGCATACCCAGCTTAGATGTTTCGGCCACGCACACCCTTCATTTCTGAGGGGGAGGAGAAGAGATGAAGGGTGTGCATTCAGTAAACCCGAACCGGGAAAAAACCCCGAAACCAAGACAGGCTGCTGCTGGGGTGCCCAAGCGGCCACCGCCGGCCGGCCAGGAGGTGAGTCGTCCTGCGAACACCTCCAGCGCTCTCCCTGAGCGTTCTGCGGTAGGGACGGGGCAGGGATGCCAAGCATCTCTGATGGAGATGTTTGGCAACGTCAACACTAGAGTGCCCGGAGAGGGGAAGCAGCAGGCTAGCAAGAGGGTCACTCGTCTCATTGCTGAGATGCTTGCTCTAGATGGCCGCCCCTTCCCCGCAGCTGAAGACGTAGGTTTCCGCAAGCTGCTCCAGGATGCCTATCCCTGGTACACACACCCCTGCTCACTCCACGCTGAGCAGGACCGTGATACCCTCACTGTACAGGGCTGCCAGGGACCACATGAAGGCACAGTTCTCCCAAGCTCGTGAGAGATATGTGCATCTCACGTCAGACATCTGGACCTCCTGTCAGGTGCATGATTCGTAGCTTTTGTTGACTGCACGCTGGTGGCGCCCAAGCAATGTTTTGGGTGGGGAAGGGGGAACTAGTGTCAGGCAGGGTCAGGACTGCCGGGCCAGCTACTGCCAGGCTCTGCTCCATGTCAAGAAACTCGACGGGCTGCACACAGCGGACAACACTTTGGTCACCATCGAGAGACAGCGGCGTGGGTAGGCAGGGACCGCACCAAGGGCTTCATGGTGACCAATGGTGGCATGAACATTAGGGCAGTGGCAAAGCGACTGGGCCTGGTGCGCATTTACTGTGCGGCCCAACTTCTCCATCTCGTGGTCAAGGATGCTTTGGGGTTGGGTTCTGCGGAGAATCCCAATCTGGATGCTGAGACTTGTGGATTCCGGCATCTCCACCAGAAATGCCAGTAGATCGTGAGTCACTTCTCTTGCAATGCGAAGGACACCTTTCTGCTGCGTGAGAAGCAGATGCTGACAGGTGTGCCGGTGCACGACCCGCTTGGCGGCGTCACCACTCACTGGAACTCCACCTGTGTTATGCTTGAACGCATAGTGGAGCAGGAGAGCTCCCTGACTGCCCTGATCTCTGAGAGCGGAGTCATTCGGGAAGAGAGCCGGCTCAACCGGGAGGACTGGTTGACCATCTCTCAGGCTGTGGAAGTTCTTGAGCCCTTTAAGAGCTACCCAGAAATACTCTCGTCTGACACGGCAAGTCTGGCTCTTGTCATTCCCATGGTCCACATGGCCCGTGAGGACTTGGCCTCGTTTCTGCAGCCAGCTACAGGACATGCAGACATGCTTCCAGTGGTGCATGCACTGGTGAGAAGGCTGCAAAGCGTACTCGAGGACCGCTTTCGGTCTATCCTCTGGCAGAAGGTCTACATGATGGCGCATCATGATGACCCGCGCATCAGGGACAGGACTGCCGAGCGGGCCAATGAGTTCATTCAATGGTGAGACGAGCTCTCCTGGCAAGTTGAGTGCATGCAGGCCAAGAGGGTCACGTTGCCACAAGCTGAGGGAGAGGGGGGTGCCAGCAGCTCCACTGCTGTTCGTCCCCCACCTCCCCTGCTAGGCAGCATCCCCCCCACGGCTCCCGTTGAGATGGCAGTCATCGGGCGGATCCTTGGCCTCTCTCCTGGGAGCAGCAGGTGCATGAGACAGGACACAGCAGCTGCGATGGTGAGGGAGTACCTTTCCGAACCCTACGAGTCGCAGACAACCTGTCCACTGAGCTACTGGGCCATGAAGGAGGCGGTCTGGCCGGACCTCTCTGCTGTGGACCAGAAACTCCTCTCATGCCCTCCGACGAGCGTGCAGAATGAGTGCGTTTTTTCCCATGCGAGCGACATTGTCTGCTTGCATCGCTCTCGCCTGCTCCCCTGGTCTGTTGAGCAGCTGGTCTTCCTGAAGGTCAACTTGCCACTGTTCGGCTTCCCAGTCCTAGACTTTGAGGGTGATTGAAGTGAACACGCATACTTGTGCTTGCATCCCCTCTCAGTCTGTGCTGGGAAGCTGGGTTAAAACTAGAGAGGCTATGGAGAAGTAGCAGCCAGGGCCATTACCATTTTGATTGGCACAGAAATGCCCCACCAATCTCCCCACTTCCATCCATCCATCCCACCTACAGCAGAAATACCACCCTGGTAGCCATGCAGTGCAGGGTGATGTTGAGGGTGGTGCGTGTATGCACCTGAGTCACACTACCAGCCAACCCAACCCAAAATTGCATGCTGAAGTTAAAACAGTTAAAACAGCATCACAAAAAATGGTTCTCCATCTGAACAAGGTAGGGTAGGGTAGATGCCAAGCAGCCAGACAGAAACCCACAGGAGCACCATAAATAATGAATGTGCACTAACAAATAATTTTCTTTTGCAGGGGTGAGGTGGGAAAGGGAGAGCCTGTGATAAAGGGCAGCTGTCACACCTAGGCTAAGCCTCCTCCACTGAGGCAGGCAGTGATGGTTGGTGTACTGCTGCAGAGAGAGGAGGATCAGTGGACAGACACCCCCCCCTCCCTCTTTCTGAGGCATTCCTTGATTACATCATATTGGCTCTGCTGCTAGCCTGGCAAACATGCCCCCTCGGCTTATGCTGCAGAGACCCTCTGGTTTGACCTGAGTTCTGCTGGGTTTGGGCACTGACTGCCACAGTGGCACAGGTTCTTCTGGGGGCCACATTGCACAGGTTCTGCTGCTGCTGGCCTGGCAAACATGCCCCCTCAGTTTATGCTGCAGAGATTCTCTGGTTTGACCTGAGTCTAGTTGTGTTTGGGCACTGACTGCCACAGTGGCACTGGTTCTGGGGGGCACACTGTACAGGTTCTGAGCTGGCCTGACAAACATGCCCCCTCACACCACCACACCTCACTTACTTTCTTACAGAGAGATTCTTGCTGCCTGCCTTTTTACCATCCCCATAAGAAACAATGGAGAATTGGGGGCATCCTCTTTGGATGCTCCTAGAATTGGACCCCCCTGGTCCAATATTTTCAAAACTTTGCGGGTCTTTTGGGGAGAAGCTCCAGCAGCTACAGTGCAAATTTGGTGCCTCTATCTTAAAACCCTCCCCCCCAGCCCCCTGAAAACTTGTTAGAAGATTTTTGCCATTGACTACAATGACTTCATAGGATTCAATATATCCGAATTTAAAAAAAAATGGTTTTTTTCCCTGCACACTCCTAGAAGAGACAGCTGTACAACTTAATCCCCCTGGATAAAACTTTATTAGCGTTTATATAAAACATTTTTATCCCACCCATTTCTACAAAAAACACTTCTGTGCATGTACCTTCAACCCCCTCCTCCCGGGGTCATAAATACAACATGCTATATACCCACTTAACCGGCTTCTCAATGGGGGTTTTGATTTGGATTATTTATGAA
>NW_015174921.1:176290-193548 GCF_001447785.1 Gekko japonicus
AAGATGAATAAAGCCTCATAGCATTACTACCGGTGCAGAACAGAAAACGCCCCGCCAATCAAGGCTCTAGCAGATCTGCCAAGGGAAAGCCATTACAATTTATGTTAAGGGTTACAGTGGTCTTTTTCTACACTGAAAAGCTCCAGAGCCTTTAGCCTTGTCCAACCCCATGGTCATTTTCAACCCCATGGTCATTTTCATCCAGCTGTCCATCCATCTGACCCTGCCCATCTGATGAAAAAGAATAGGAGATTGGATTTATACCCCGCCCTTCACACCCCAAAGGAGTCTCAGAATGGCTTACCATTGTCCTGCTCCGGGGGTCGCAGCCAAGAACCAGCCCACCCCGGGAGCCCCGGAAACTCACCAGCCCACCCCGGGAGCCCCGGCAACTCACCCAAGGACGCCAGACGACCCGCCGGCAGCACGAGGGAGCGACGCGGCTGAGCGACGCGACTCCCCCGCCAACGCGGGCGGCGACCGGGCAGGGAGAAGCCCCGGTCGGGCCCGAGCAAGGAGCCGGGGAGCCGGGGAATTCAGGCGGGCGGCTGGGTGTGGCGCCGGGAGGGAGTAGCAACAGAAATGGCCCATAGAGTCGGGCCAGCTGATCGGCGGTGGCAGTGCGGCCCCGGGGGCCGCAGGAGCCGCCACCGGCGTGCGCACACACCGCCCGGAGACGCCCAACGGCGTCTCCACTGATATAGGGGGGCGGGGCAAAGAGCACGGGGAAATTGGGGGCGGGCGGAGGACGGCGGAGGCTGAATAAAAGGGGGGCTAAGAGAGGGCCGGGGAGGAGAGCACGCCGAGACGGAAACGGAACAGAGAGATACCGATTGGAGACAGAGAGAGAGAACCAGGGAAGAAGGGCGCAGTCACGGCGTGCAGGCAGAGGGGCGCTGAGGGGTGCTTCTAACCCCGCCCCCTGCCAATCTGAGGCCACCTCTCCCCCGCTTTCTGACGACGCTGTCTCCTTCCGACCAGCCCTCAACCCCTTTGGGCTGTGGGACTGACGCTACCCCACTACGGCCACCGGGGGCGCCATCCCGAAGGCCCTCCCCCTCCCCACAACAGAGGTAGGAGGGTCCGAGAGAGCTCTTTCAAGAACTGCTCCTGAGAGAACAGCTCTGAGAGAACTCGTGACTGACCCAAGATCACTCCAGCAGCTGCTTGTGGAGGAGTGGGGAATGAAACCCAGTTCTCCCAGATTAGAGTCTGTGCTCCTAACCACTACACCAAACTGGCTCCTGAAGTGGTCTGTAGAGTTTTTGAAGTTGCCACAGGCATACTTTCTAGTCTGGAGAAATATTTTCCATATTAGAGTCACAGAAGAACACCAACACTTTGGGGAGATTCCCAGACACAATGATGGAAAGTGCAGTCAAGTCGCAGCTGGCTTACAGCAATCTGACAGGGTTTTCAAGGCAAGAGACCTTCAGAGGTGGTTTGCCATTGTCTGCCTCTGCGTAGCAACCCTGGGGTTCCTTGGTGGTTTCCCATCCAAATACTAGTCTGGAGCAGCCCCTGCTTAGCTTCCAAGACCTGACAATGTTGAGCTAGCCTGAGACATCCAGGCAGGAATAAAGGCACAGTAAGAGGTGTAAACTCCACTCAGAGAGTCTGCTTGCAGGACCTGCAAAGGCACCCAATGCCAAAGTAAGACAATGATTATGATTTCTGTTAAGGGAGCCAAAAGCAGAAAGCCCAGTCCTAATGAGCAAACTCACATAATAAACAACAACTTTGTGGCCAACCCACTTTAAGCTTTGTAGACTTGATAACAGGCTCTTCTGTTCCTTATTATAGGAAAGCAACGTTGGATCTGCTTAAGCACACAATCTGCAGTGCCATCGATGGAAGTCGGGTTGCAACTCTGGGCTCAGACACAGATCCCTGCCCCCCACTGGTTAAATGGGTGAACTGCAGGCAACCATTCAAACTGGGACACAACCCTCACAGCCCAGAATCCTCCTGGTGTTTGGACCCAGGTGATCCCAAACAGCCAATCAAGAGCTACTAAGGCTTCCAGATCAGCCACACTTATCCGCTGCAAGACTTACCGAATTGTCTCGATGATTTCATGAGCAGCATCGTGGTGTTTGTCCTGCAAAAGGAGAATGAGAAAACAGATTTAGGAACACCTGGAAGTCACCGTGCATGCTGACCTTCCTTTTAAGAAACCATATCAGTAGCAAATGCAGAGAAAGGGAACTAGACGCAGTCAATTAACATAAGAACATAAGAGATGCCAATGTTGGATCAGGCCAAAGGCCCATCCAGTCCAACACTCTGTGTCACACAGTGGCCAGAAATACCAGTGCCATCAGGAGGTCCACCAGTGGGGCCAGGACATTAGGAGCCCTCCCACTGTTGACCCCCCCCCAAGCACCAAGAAGACAGAGCATCACTTGCCCCAGAGCCCCTATCTATACCTTGTGGCTAATAGCCACTGATGGACCTCTGCTCCATATGCTTATCTAATTCCCTTTGGAAGCCGTCCATGCTTGTAGCCGCCACCACTTCCTGTGGCAGTGAATTCCATGTGTTAATCACTCTTTGGGTGAAGAAGTACTTCCTTTTATCCGTTCTAACCCGACCGCTCAGCAATTTCATGGAGTGCCCACGAGTTCTTGTATTGTGAGAAAGGGAGAAAAGTACCTCTTTCTCTACCTGCTCTTTGCCATGCATAATCTTATAAACCTCGATCATGTCACCCCTCAGTCGTCGTTTCTCCAAGCTAAAGAGCCCTAAGCGCCTCAACCTTTCCTCATAGGGAAAGTGTTCCAACCCTTTTATCATTCGAGTTGCCCTTTTCTGCACTTTTTCCAAAGCTATAATATCCTTTTTAAGGTGTGGTGACCAGAACTGCACACAGTATTCCAAATGAGGTCGCACCATTGATTTATATAGGGGCATTATGATATTGGCTGATCTGTTTTCAATTCTTTAAAAAATTGCTTCAGATGCCTTTAAATTCCCCCCCCCCATCCTATTTAATCTCCTCTGAACCAAAAAATACTGTTTTCAAAACCTTCCGGTGAGCAGCAAACACCATCATGCACGCTGCATAAGAACAGGAACCTGGTGTGGCCAGTTGGGTTATGTATCTGGACACAGTCCACTAGTAGCCCCCCAAAAAAACCAGAGCTGCCTCCCAAGACGGTGTCATGACCTCATCCCAACATGACTACCAAACACTGATCAGGATATACCATAACGTTTGCCCTTGGTATGATCAAAAAGAAAAACACTCTGTACAATAAACAAGCCCTCCATTTTAATATCACCTCTCTTTCAGATCACGTACTTTATAGCCACACTGAAGGTAGGCATGGGGGGGGGGGGGGGAGAGAGATTTTAAAAAGGAACAGCTGGATAATTTCACAAAACTCAGTCCTCAGCAAGCCCCAAGCAAGACTTAAGTTAGCTACAGCTTAAAGATCGTGTTGTATGTCTTGGTTTTGACCCAGGGTCAGATCCCCCCCCTACCATGAAGGTCACTGGGAGACCACGGGCCACTGTCTCTTGGCTCAACCTGCCTCACGGGGCTGCCATGGAAGGAAAATGGAAGTAGTGGCAGCCAATGCTCCCTCTAAGCTGTGGAGTCTTGTGAGCAAAAATTCTACTTTGTGAACTACTGGCAATAAAGTTGTGAGCGAGTGATTCAGCCGTTGCATAAATCAGTTTGCGCTGGAGCCCTCCTTCCAGAGCCAAGACAAAAATCTGTGAGCTAGAGGCTAAAAAAATGTGAGCTGGCTCACACTAACTCAGCTTAGAGGGAACACTGGTCACTGACATCCATCCGGCCTTCTTGGAGGAAGAGAATAAAAATGTAATACACAAACATGGCTAATTCCACTGCTTTTTCTGCTTCATTTTGCCCACCAGCTTTCCCCCGTTTTGCGTTACCCAAAAGGGTAACGGGGCTCAAGGTATCGCAATTGAATCTACGCCCAGGTTACCAACTCTTTTCAAGAGTTTAAGGATGTGTCTCCCCACCCTTCTCCAGTCAGAAAGCAGCAGTATATGCACTTCAGCTTAATGGTTATTCTTCCTTTTGCATTTAAGTTCCTTCCCCTACCCACCCATGAACTTGATTCGGTAAACCAAAGATCCGAATCAACTGGTGAGAGATTAAAAAAGGGTGATGAAATATTACCACCAGTCATGTGGAGTTTAAAAACCAGTCAAGATATCTTCCAATCAACTGAGTGGGATTCTTGATTGTAAGCCAGGGCGGTAAAGTACCAGACAGTTGCCCGGAACAAGCATCATCTCCAAGAAACCAGGCAGGAAAGGTTCTGTCAGCTTGGATAATTCCACCCCAACCCACCCCTTTCGGGCCGCTCCACAACATGTCCTGAATAGAACTATGTGGGCAGGCAGTCCTGTTGCTTCTACGGGGGTTGCCTGCCATTAGCACTACATTAGTCATCCTTGTGGTTACCCTTTAATAAAATGTTAAGACAGCATCTCTTCTCTCAACATAGCACCTTAAAAAACTAGCAAAATCTTTTCCAGTGTGAGCCAGAAGCCACGGACAGATGCAAGAAATTATTTCCGTGGCTCAGTGGTAGAACATCTGCTTTGCACGCAGAATGTGCTAGGTTCAGCCTCCGGCCTCTCTAGTTAAAAGGATCCAATGATGTGAAAAACCTCTACTTGACACCCCGGAGAGCCAGTGCCAGTCAGAATCGACAATAAAGAGAGTCTTCTGTAGTGGTTAGTAAGCCAGACCAGGATCTGGGTGACCCACATTTAAGCTCCCCACTTTGCCACAAGGTTTGCTGGGTGATATTGCCCAGTTACGAGGATATAAAGAACGTGGGGAGAATGATATATGGCTCCTTGAGCTCCTTGGAAGACTGGGATAAAACTGTAATAAATACACAAACAATAAAATTACGGGAAGACCACCTCATGTGATATACTTGTTTGACACTTATTACAAAGAGAGATGCCAGAAGACTCAGAATTCCAAGGCGCAAGGCTGTTTCATTACAATGCAGAGCTCAGAAGGCAAAAAGATCCAGTCAAAAAGACTAAAGCAAACCCAGAGTGGGTGCAGACCAGTGTTCCCTCTAAGCAGTTAGTGTGAGCTAGCTCACAGTTTTTTTAGCCTCCGGCTCACACATTTTCCTCTTAGCTCAGGAAGGATGGCTCCAGAGCAAACTAATTTAGGCAGTAGCCAAACCACTGCTCATAGCTTTAATGCCAGTAGCTCACAAAGTGGAATTCTTGCTCACAAGACTTTACAGCTTAGAGGGAGCATTGGTGCAGACCACTCCCAACTGTCGAGGAATTGGAAAAGAACCACTTGGAATAAATGGATTCCCTTTCTGATTGGATCTTGTTCTCAACTGGCCTCTCAATGCTCTTCCCCAACTTTTTCTGTTGCCTTACAGCCTTTATATAAAATGTTTTGGCCTAAATGGATGTACGCCCCATGGGTTTGATGGGAGTACTGTCTCAGGCAACCTTATGTTGGAATAAACTGTAGTCTAAGACAGGGGTGTCAAACATGTGGCCCGGGGGCCGGATGAGGCTCCCGGAGGGCTTCTATCAGGCCCGCAGTGGAACTGGCTGTCTTCTGTTGCTGCTTCTAGTTCTGCTGCTGCCGCGTCATTGTAGGTTTGCAGCTTACAGATACACGCCTGAACAGCATACTCAAGATTGCAACAGCAGACATTTTGATGTAATAATTTAGAGCAAGAGGTGTCAGTTATCGGACAGTGTTAAATTAACAAAATATTGCAAGTGTACTAATGTTTTAAGCATGTTTTTATTTTAAGTTAAAAAAAACCTTTGTGTTTGTGTCCTTTATAAAGTTTATATCCCCACTCCCTGGCATTACATTTTATGATACACATGGCCCAGCCCAACAAGGTCTCATTTATGTCAGATCCCGCCCTCATAACAAATGAGTTCGACACCCCTGCTCTAAGATATTACCTGACAACTGTTTTTATTTTGCTGTAAGGAGGGAACAATCAGTCGTTACAGAGAACCAGCCACTCCTTATCGCTAATGAAACCAACCTTGATAATATCAGATCTGCATATGAATTCCAAGTCCAGCAATATCAGGACTAAATCAGCCTATTGGGGATTTTAGTGAACCTCCCTGGACATGAGAGTTTTTTGTGATGTGAGGTGCTGCAATAAATCTATCTATATCTAAAGGTGTCACAAGATTCTTTGTTAAGCCCACTTGAAACTGAAACAGAGCACCCTTCTGGAATTTACCAGCATAAAAGCATTACCTCCAGAGGTGAAACCTGTTTACTACAATACATTTTGAGTGAAACTCTGGGGCAACTGTGCGCCGATCAACCACCGGATCCACATTTCACAAATCGCTACGACATGCAGCTTTGGTTTGGGATTTTGTTTGCAGAGCTGCCTTCTGCAACCAGCTGCAATAATAATGCTATCACAACACTGCAGGCCAGCTGACTGGGTTTTTTTTCTTGAAGCTCAGCAGAGATGATAGGAGGGTGTAAACAAAGCGATGGATTATTCCTGCATTCAGAGGCTCAGCATTCATCGTATGAAGTCACTTGAACAGAGCGAGCACCACTCCCTGCAAGCCCTGCCCATCGAGTTTTGATAAAGTGCAGTGCAGCACTGACCAAAAAGGGGAGGGGAAGAGAGACAGACGGACACTGGGAAGGGGTGAGGGGAAATGGAGGTCTCTCCAGCATTAAAGCATGCACAGTGTGTGAGCCACCCCCTCACATGTGCCATGTTTAATTTACTGAACAGAGCCACAAACTCCTTAGAAAGCCCTAGCCCAGAAACATATTCAGTACACCCAAGGGTAATTTCGTAGAAAAAGAGGTGCAGGAGCTCATTAGCATAACTCATTAGCATAATTTATTTGCATATGCCACACCCCCTGACATCACCGGAAGTGTGTCAGAAGGCGCCACCCACCGCTCAGGCTCCACTGGACTCTTTTGGATTCCTAGCTATTGGGGGGGGGGGGGGCGTGGCGGTGTCTCCCCTCAGGAGGAAGCGCTTGTACCTGAATAAAACTTGGCTCTTAAAGGTGCCACTGGACTGTTCGGGGGGCTGGGGGGAGCTCTGCAACTTACCTGGCTGCTTCTTGCTCTGACTGAGGGCTGCTGGGAGCAGGGGGTGGGGCTTGTTGCATGTGCCCGCCCCCTGGGCTCTTTACTGCCGGAGCTCCACTCCTGTGTGCTCCTGCAGGAAATGACCCGAGTACACCAATGCACATCCCTGTGTTGCCAGAGGCCTAAAAGGACTGATGCATGCTGACAGTAATGATTCTCGATTCCGAAGAGCTCCCAATCCTGCAGGGGGCTAGGAGCAATTCCTGATGTTAAAGGTGGCTCGGAACAACACAGCCCTCCAAAGTCCTTATAACCAAGTTCTAGCCTCTTTCTAGAGATGTAAAATTTCCGGGGGTTTTCGGGGGGAAACGGAAATTTTCAGGCAGAGGCAGGAGTCATCCAGTCAAGAAGGGAAGAGTGGCCATATTGGATCAGACCGATTGGCCATCTTCCTGTTTCCAAGCCTTTCCCATCAGATGCCATGAGGAAACCCACAGGCAAAACTGATGCCCGGCAGCGGACAGAGGTGTTCTGCCTTGCACCCGCCACACCTGGTTTAACTAGCAGCCAACCACGGACTTGTGCTACATAAATCTGCCCCAGCCCCCTTTTCAGTTTACCTAAGCCAGTGGCTCTCACATCGTGTGGCAGCGAGTATCACCAGCCCATTGCACATAATAACTTCATAATTTTATTCACCTCCTTCATGTCACCCCTCACTCATCTTTTCCCTTAACTCAAAAGCTGCAGGTGCTTTAAGACAGAAGCTCCAACCCAATGAGAAGAGATGTGGCTGACTGGAAGAGTCTTCACTTTGAAGCAGAAGGTCCCGGGTTCAATCCCCGGCATCTCCAGTTATGAGGACCAGGCAGTAGGTGATGTGAAAGACCTCTGCCTGAGACCCTGGAGAACTGCTGCCTGTCTGAGTGGACAATACTGACCCCGACAGACCAAGGGTCTGACTCAGTACAATGCAGCTTCATATGTGTTCATATAATTGCTTTCATCTGGCTGGCCATCCAGTGAACCAGAAGTGGTTTCAAAGTGGGATACAAAGTGGGATACAACTTACTAAAGAAGTTCACACTGCAGGATGTGTGTTAGTTTTTCAAGTCGCCACACGCACATTCTAACCAGGAGGGACACATCCCATACTAAACCCCCGTAGGGGAGGTGTTAGCCAGCGAATGGAATGTCCAGCTCGGAAGCCTGGAAAAAAGACCTCTTCGGCATTAAGAAGCCTGTAATGGGCCAATCCGGCCAGGCGGTGGCAGTGCGGCGCTACGACTCAAAGCAGCCCAGAAAGAACTAACGTCATCAAGCCAAGCCGAAATGAATGCTGCCCGGAACACGACTGAAGCCTACAGCTGAAGAAAAATCCCCGTCGGCTACAAACGTGTGTGAGTTAAAGAATTATATGTTGTCCTCCCTTACCCCTATCATTGTTAGTCCCTTGTAAAAACCTGTGTAACTGTAAATCGCTCAGAGCCAGCAGCTCTGCAGGATTGAGCGATCAACAAATGGAAAGGTATTATTATTATTATTATTACCTGTGCCAAAGAACACCTATATGTTGCAGAGGACTCTGGGATATAGCACAAGGTGCAAACTCGGCCCAGATGGTGCGCTGCCTGGAATTTCTGAACTCCACTGGACCCCTACGAGGTAAGCTAGAGATGGGGAAGCCAACATTTAAGGAAGCATCTCTGACATTACTGACCTTCTAGATGTGCATTCCCCATCCTATGGCTTGCTGCTCCTGCTCTCTTCATTGCTCCTTCTCTACTCTTCCTCCTTGCCAACTTCTCATATTCTCCCCCCACCCAAGTGACAATAGTGGAGGGGGGAGTCACCTGGCTCTTGGAAACTGGAGGGGGGGGACGGAAGTCCCTCATTTCTTTGTGCCACGGTCCACCTTGGGAAAGATTGGACCCCTGCAGTGATTTCACGTTCCTGGGATCCCAGATCACCACAGACTGTGACAGCAGCCATGAACTTAAAAGAAGCCTGCTCCTTGGGAGGAAAGCGATGGCGAACCTAAACAGCATGATAAAAAGTAGAGACATCACCCTGCCAACAAAAGTCCGCATGGTCAAAGCAATAGTGTTCCCAGTAGTCACGTATGGCTGCGAGAGTTGGACTATAAGGAAGGCCGAGTGCCGAAGAATAGATTCTTTTGAACTATGGTGCTGGAGAAGACTCTTGAGAGTCCCTTGGACTGCAAGAAGATCGAATCAGTCAATCCTAAAAGAAATCAACCCTGACTGTTCCCTGGAAGGCCAGATAATGAAACTGAAGCTCAAATACTTTGGCCACCAAATGAGAAGGGAGCACTCCCTGGAGAAGACCCTGATGCTGGGAAAGATTGAAGGTCAAAGAAGACGGGGACGGCAAAGGATGAGATGGTTAGACAGTGTCATCGATGCAACGAACATGATTTTTGAGCCAACTTCAGAGGACGGCGGAAGACAGAAGGGACTGGCGGGAGCTGGTCCATGGGGTCGCGAAGAGTCGGACTCGACTGTGCGACTGAACAACAACAAAGTGATTTCAAAAGTTCGAAAAAGGTTCTAAGACGGAGCCACGTCCTCATGGGGGACTCTGGGATGCAGTATTGCCCAGTTGGGCCCTCAGACAATCAGTAGTATGTGGATAAACTCCTTCCTCTCATCACAATGCAGGCCCTGATGGAAAGTCTACACTTCAACCACTCAGAAGGTGGTATAATGCTCAGTGAGCAAGCATCTGTTGAGTAGCATCTACTTAGTGGTAAAGGAACCATGTCTGTCTTCTAAGTTTAGATGAAAATGAGGAGAGCTTTCACAGCTAAGCTCCTTGCACTGTGCTGAGGATCAGAAGGAGGTCATGCTATTTACCTGCATTAATATTTCTTCTTTGTAGGAAAACAAACACATGCTGTCATGTGTGATGAATGTAAACACTTCTGCTGTCTTGTAAGCAAAACATGATATCTGACTACAAATAATAGGAAAAAGAATACCTATGTAGAATAATATTGCAGTAGGGAAATAAGTCATGTGTCAAGTGACTCCTAGATGAACCAACTTCATCGCCTAATTCGAGACAAGGCTTTGATTTGTACTTTGGAAACAAAGATCTGACCCTGGAACAGTATCTTCCATGGCACAGAAGAGAAGGAGATTGGATTTATACCCTGCCCTTCACTACCCAATGGAGTCTCAGAGCAGCTTACAATCTCCTTTCCTTTCCCTTCCCCTCCCCACGACAGACACCCTGTCAGGTAAGTGGTGCTGAGAGAGCTCTGAGACAACTACTCTTGAGAGAACAGCTCCGAGAGAACTTGTGACTGACCCAAAGTCACACCAGCAGCTGCATGTGGACAAGTGGGGAATCAAACCCGATTCTCCCAGATTAGAGTCTGTGCTCTTCACCAATACACCAAACTGGTTCTCACACAGTATAGTTGGTGTTTTTCATGTCATGTGCACGCTAATTAATAAAGAGTCAAGTAAAATGCATCCAAGTAGTTACTAGAGCAAGTTTCTTATACTCTTGGGGGGGATCAGAAGGAGTAACGGAGAAGGTGGTCAAAGCCTGGAATGTCACCTCCATATGCAACGGTTGTGTACTTTGGAACGCCAGTTGCTTTGGGCTCCTAATGGAGGCAGCTGTGCCCTTTGTGCAATGTTTGTTGGTTTCTCAAAAACATCTGTTTGGCCGCGGTAGAAAACAAAATATTGGACTACACGGGCGCCAAGGTCATAGTTCCCCTATGGTGCCAAAAAACCCTGGGTGCGTCACTATACCACGTATAGTTGGACTTGTGGGACACCATGCCAAAAACGTTCAGAAGGACAGTTCTGGGTAAAGGACCGTCCACCACCTTCCACACATTTCACAGAACACAGTCTGAAAGTCACCGCCACAAAGGAAAGCACCCACTTCTCTCCTGGGATTCCTGAACGTCCCAGGGGGCGACCCAGGTTAGAGGGGGTGGAGTGCACTTGGCTGACTTCTTCTGTCTGCCCTCCAGGTCAGGAATAGAGGCCCTTATTATAAGGCCTGCACGTAATGCCGTTTAAACAGTGATTCAGGACACTGAAAGAAAAGTTCTCTGCAGACGCTAACCCCTCATGTGGTTAGCTTACCATTTTTTGTGGGTGGGTGGCTATAATTGAAGCATCAAGGGATGCTGAGCAGTCAAACGCAAAACCACTCCTGCTCCAGATACAGCCGTCGTGCAACACCAAAGGTCGACTCCAGAAAATATCTTCTGACTCACTTGGGGGGGGGGGGGCCTTAGTTAGCCAGGCACGATTCAGCTCACCTATCACCGGGCGTGATGAGCGGAACCCCTCACTATTGATTCATTAGAAAAGTCCTTCGTGTTCCTCCTCAGGAAACCAGAAGGCGGGAGGGAGAGTCATCCGTTCTCAGCTTAGCATGAAAGCCGGTGGGAGGCTGCATCTGGAACACGCCGCTGCCCTCTCCTCCCACAGCCTTATAATTAGTGGTGGAGGGGGAATACACGCTTTCGCATCACCCTCCAAGGCTCTCGACATCTAACATTCGTGACATAAGCCTCGGTTTGTCAGCAAAGCAATTATGCAAATCCAGCTGTCTGCAGCAGTCCCACTTTGTGGTGCGAGAAAACACACTGGGCTTCCCCTTCCCCTTTAAGAAAGAGCACCAACCTGCCACCAAAATAGTTTCTGTCCACAGGGCTATTTGCAGGGAGCGTCCTATAGCACAATGCTCCCTCTAAGCTGTGGAGTGTTGTGAGCAAAAAATTCTACTTTGTGAGCTAGGGGCATTAAAGCTGTGAGAGAGCGATTTGGCTACTGCATAAATCAATTGGCTCTGGAGCCCTCCTTCCTGACCTAAGACAAAAATGTGTGAGCTGGAAGCTAAAAACCTGTGAGCTGGCTCACACTAACTCAGTTTAGAGGGAACTCTGGAAGGCACCTCCACTTTTTAGGGTGATCTCAAGGAAGGCGGAACACTAGGGACACGCAGAGATTTTGAGGGGGAGAAGAACCTCCACAAACCTGGGCGCAGTAATAAACCCGGAGGCAGCAACAACGGCTTCCTGGATCAAAGGGCAGCTGAGCTAATTGGATTCCAGTGTGAGGATGCTCGGAGCCTACCAACCTATAAGTGTGCGGAAAGGCTGGATGTATGAAAGAGAGCTTGGCATGCAATTCTAAACAGTGCTTGGTTTTTGAAAGGTCATTCTTGTTTGAAATTCTGATCGAAGTGAGGCACTCAGTACTGCCCTGACTGACCACTAGTGAGGCTACAGCCAGGGAGGTGAGCACTCCATCCCCCATTAAAATTCAGAGGCCGGGCAGCCCAAGCTATCTACCCAGAGAAGCTGAATGATAGGACAAGAATGAATTATACAAATTGAACAAGCATGCAGAATGTCCCTTATTTTGCAAATTCTACCACACTTGCTATTTTGCATAAATGTATTCCGGTTCTCCTAGACATACGGGAGGGGCTATGACGTCCTACGACCGACCGCCCCCCCCCATGCACAGCCGTAAGAAATTTCATTCAGTTGCCTCTCAAGACTTATGCAATTAATTTATACCCCACCTTTCTCCCCAATGGGGACCCAAAGCGGCTTACGTCCTTCTCTCCTCCATTTTATCCGCACAACAACCCTGTGAGGTAGACCCAAAGTCACCCAGCAAGCTTCCGTGGCACGAGTGGGGATCTGAGACCAGGACTCTCAGATCCGAGTCCAACCACTACACCACAGGGACTTCTGACTAGGAACTTGGAGTGAGCTCCCATCTCTAGTTCCAGCTCCTGCCAACCTAGCAGTTCGAAAGCAAGAAATTGCAAGTAGATAAATAGGTACCACTTCGGCGGGAAGGTAACAGTGTTCCGTGCACCTCGGTGTTTAGTCATGCCGGCCACATGACCACGGAAACGTCTTTGGACAGCGCCGGCTCTTCGGCTTGGAAACAGAGATGAGCACCGCAACCCTAGAGTCGGATTCGACTGGCTTTCGAGCAAGGGAACCTTTACCTTTTTACCTAGCCCTGGTGAGAACTCATGGGCAAAAAAAGGTGCTTTGCAGGTTCAAGCTATGGCAGTCAGCTCTTCTGCTTAAGAGCAGGCACGTTCCAAGGTTGGGGAAACCCTTCAAAGCAAAAGCACCCTTCAAGAGCCATGCCAATTATGTAAGAGCTGTTTGTACCAGAACGGCCAGAAATAGTGACCCATCTCACTTGGTGATGGCCTGTTAGACCATAAATTACCCCCAGGTGTTACTTTTAAGAACTGAGGCCAACAATTCAGCAACTCTTACATCACAAACATCAGGAATTAAATCACCAGTCTCATGATATTAGCACAATGCTTCAGCTGCCTCCAATATTTTCAGACAGAAAGCTGTATCTAAACTAACCAGCCCCATATCACAATATTGACAAAAATTGTGCTGTACCTTCCCTCCCACGCACCGAGACACACACAAACAGCAAGCAGGGGAGGCCTCTGAGTGCCCATGGGTTTGAATTCTCTCTCCCCTAGTCTCAAACAGGTCTAGTGCCAAGCAATTCAGTGCTGGCCCTTCACATGGAATCTTTTCCCCCTTGCTTGAATATAATAGAGGCAATTCCCACCTTGCTGCCAGGAGGGGGGAGGGGAGCACACAGCACAGCAAGCGGTGAAACTAAGAAACATTCTGCTGACGTCAAAAGAGCTGAGCTCGGAAACCACAACGGACCCTTTTCCCCCTTGCTGCCAAGTAGACTGTGAGCCAAGAAGTAGAGGGGAGAAAGCCTACGGCTGAATCGTTAGCAGCCTAGACGCTCTGGTCACCCAGAAAGGATCTTTGCTGCAGTGGACTGCCTGACTCTCCCTTTTTAGTAGGTTAAAATGTAAGGGGGGGGGGAGAAACTCATGCGCACACGAATGAGCACAACTGGGGGTGGGGTGGGGAAGAAGGATGCAGGCAAAGTCAACAGAGGCACACTTAAGAAAGGTTAATTGAGGTTTCGGTGCAGCTCCTAATTCTTAAAACACTAGATCCAGAGCTTCAACAAAGAGATTGATCGAATTTATGCAGTCTTCTTGCGACACATTCTTGGATTACCGAACTCTGTTCAACCTATTATTCCCTCTGTCAGCTGAACTGGGCCTCCATCTTCTAGATTCGCGGGCATGGATCACCCACTATTAAATATTGGCTTCACATTCATTTTAGTGCCCCTCAGAATAGCCTTATGACACACTTGACTATGGACTCATATGTATCCAAGTTGGCACAGGCTATAACTTCTAAAATACGTTCAATGGGCATCGACCCGGATACTCTGGAAAATCAAGGTGAGACCTTTATATATTGGACAATTCGTAGAAGAATTTGGGACACTGAAGCCCAAACAATCAAGATATGTACCAAACAGTATGGCACAATACTTTTTCTAATTTGGTGATCCTGCTGCAACGCAGAGCCTTTATGCTAGCCGGATTTAATGTTTTTCCCTCATCTTGGGTCTCAGGTAGAGGCATCCTGAATGTGACAGGATTTGCAGTTGTCCACTCAGAGAATCTGATACTTTAGATCATATTCTGCTACGCTGCCCCCTTTATTCACATCTCTGACTACTTCTGATTAAGCCTTTAATGCCTAGGGCCAATTAGGTTTCTTTTAGCTGATAAGTCACCATAAGTGACTGTACAGACTGCTGATTTTTTTGTCCAAGATTTTGCTAGCAAGGAACTATTCCTAATATTGGTGTTTTAAGACCTACAGATGTAATTTTACCTTGACGGAGTTTTATCTTATTGCTTTTATATGCCCAATAAAGGTTGTCTTGTCTTAAAACACAGAAAAAGGTTTGGCATCAGTAGTTCCCAACCAAATTGCCAGAGAGCACCACTCCCACCATGTGCCAGATGAATACAGGTAATACTTGTTTCATATATGGCTCCTGACAGGAGGGGGAAGAGGTCCAGTAGCAGCACACCCTGGTAAGGACACCTGGAACCCTTCAAAACTGGAACCACTGCATGAGGCTCTGGCAGGAAACTGCAAACTCACAACATTGGCTTCTGAACCTATCTGTTGCAAACACTCCAAAGCACACAGAGGGAGCAATACAGTTTACCAAACCTTGGATTTACTAGGGGAAAGGTTATGCCAATATGCAGGAACTTCTCGAGGGTCACGCCCATAGTGTCAAGGGTTAGGCTGATAAGCACGAGGCAGGACTAAAGGGAGAGGCATAGAGGAGAGCTAGAAAGATTAGCCAGTTTCAAGGCGGTGCCATCACGTTTTGTTTCTGTAGAATCAAACCACCGCAGACATTCCAAAAATTCACATCAAAGCAATTCCTGCCCTCCAGACTCCATTTAAAACCTAGCCTAGATTACTTTTTTTTTTTTAGGAAGTATGACTCAACAGCTACTAGTCGCCAACATCGAAAGAGATCCTCCATGTTCAGAGACAGGTCTACCAGATGCCGGGGAGGTGCAATGAGGAAGAGCCCTTTCCTTCACGCCCTGCTCTGCAGCCTTCCGGAAAGTCACATGACTGACTGCTCTGAGAATCAGGGTGATGCATTAGAGGGGTACTTACTCTGAATCAGCAGGGGACTTCCCTGCCTTCTTCAAATTGTCTTGGATTCCCCCTCCTCCCCACAATGCTGTATTTTTTCTTTACGACTAATCGCACATCTGCCCACAACAAATTAATCCTTTTTTTTTTTGCGCTTTTTTTTTTTTGCGCAAAGTTATAATGTCTCGGCTTCCCCAGATCTTTGAAGGGAAATACTTCTCTGGGCAATTAGGTGTTGTTGGGTTTTTTGGGGGGAGGGGGGATAAAATGCCTGGTGACAGAACGCAACCAAGCAAGATAAGGATGGCTCTTTCGATTTCAGTGGAAGCACAAGAAGTGCACGTGGGAGCACTGCAGGCACACATCAAGGGAGCTGCCCAAACAGGAAAGGCCACAATAACCACTATGTGCCCTGCAGGCCTCTGACTCCCTGGGAAACGCACAGTCAAAAATAGCATGCCCTCCTTCCCAAATAGGCAGGATGTTTTGGAAACCGCACCGTCAACAGCCCTAGAGGACAGAAAGCCAAACGCCACAGCAAATTGCAGTGAGATCTGACCATCTTTCCAAAAGAAGAGGCCTTTCTGGACACTCACAATTATATCTGTCACACTGACTGAGTGTGGCTATTTCACTCCACACTGGCTCAGCTACAGCGCCTTGTTTATGCTGTAATGTATGAAACCACAAAACTGGACGAACTCCAAGCACTGCAGAAACACAGTAGTCAAGAGCCACACACCAATTAAAACAACAACAAAAGCAATTCTTGGACCTAACTAAGTCAGCGAATGGATGCTAGGACAAACATGCAGGGCTTTCCTGTCCGCTAAGCCTCGAGAACTGTCATCTCATGAGGCCATTTCATCCCAACACACCAATTACTAAAAGGAAAGAGAAAAGGGCAGACAAGTTTACAGAATATTTTAATATACTATACACACACAATCCAGCGCAAGCATGGAGTCAGGCATCACAGCTGACAACGTGCAGTATCATACTCCAGATGAGACTGGATTATATTATTATGAAATAATGAGAGAATAGGGGGAGGGGTTCCCAGCATGTTTTTATTTAATGAAGGAATACAGAACATACTTTCTAATTTAGGTTCCAATTCTCCTCCATTTTTAATTCGTTTTTCCCCCAAAGGGGAAAACAGGTTCTCCCAGCTATTAGAACTAGAAGGTGACCCATAGTGAGTTTTGTAAACAGGTAAAGATACTATTTCTTCCACATCTCAGCTCTGGAACCATTCCTGAACAGAGAGCAAAAAGAAGCTTGACTTTTCCTGACCAGCCCATTTCCCCCTCAGTTTACAACAAGAGAACTGTTGGGTATTACAAGATGAAAACACTCAGTATATCTGGGGTTAAATGTTTGTTTATGTTACTCACAGGAAGTCACATGTTTTTCATGTAACCAATGTTCTTTAGCCGTAGAATACCCGGGAATTTTCTCCCGGATCTAGGAATTTGATTGGGACTAAAGTGTCAAGGTGTATTAGCATTTTATGGCTCTCTTCCCGTCTTTGTTTGGTGTTCTGAAGAAGAAGAAGAGTAGCCATAATCTCTCTCTTCTAGTTTTGTCTTTGTAGAGTAAGGATGTAGCAGATTTTGCTCTGTT
>NW_015174921.1:193805-195501 GCF_001447785.1 Gekko japonicus
CCTGCTGAAAAGCCAGCACTGCTGAATGGAAGCATCTTCTACAGGTTTAATCCCGTGCTCACAAAAGATTGCCCGTTGTCCTCACCACTCTCAGATTTTGGTAACGTATAAAAAGGAGAAATCATTATGTCTGCAGCTAAGAATCTTGCTTTTTCTCAAGTACTTGCTTAGACTCAAGTAATTTCTCTTGGTGGAAGAGATCAGTAAGGAATGCCCTTCAGGCTCATGGAGCTGTTTCCGTGCTCACTGAAGACCCTCCTGCCGCAGGGGCCGCTCATGAAAAGTACAGAGCGCGTGATGGGTTTGGAATGTCTTTAATTATGGGAACCGTAAATACTAAAGATAATCAGGAACTTTTAGAGTGCACGTCCACAAAACAAATGATGTTGAAGCTTGAACAAACTTATGCTTCGAAAAATGATGCTAATTACTTGTTCCTTTATCAAAGATTAATAAATGCAAAAATGAGAAATGGTGAATCACTACTTAAACGTTTGAATTATGTCATGGATGCTTATAATGCAATGAAAGGTATGGAAGGTGCACCAGGGGAAAAAGCTGTTGTTGCTGTGATTCTCGGTTCTTTGACCAGAGAATATTCGCACGAAGTGGCTGTTTTAAAGGGGACAAAACACTTAAAACTGGAATATGTGTTAGCATATCTAAAAGATGAAGGACATAGACGTGAAATGTCCCAAGCTACAAATGACTTGTCTGTACTCAGCATAAAGCCTGATTATAAAAGGGAAAATGCCAAAAGAAATATAAAATACAACAACTGTGGGAGATTCGGGCATATGGCAAGACATTGTAGATCAAAGACTTTACCAGAACAAAGAGATCGCCCCACATCTTACCGCTCTGAAACCAGACCCCCTAAGGGGCGTGGCCAAGGAAATCCAAGTAAGCCTAGCGGTCACTCTGAGAAACGAGGTGTGTTTGTTATCAGAGAGAAACAGCAGAGAACCGATGTTGTGAAGCAGAACAGTAACATGAAAGCTTTGTCTGTCACTAAGAGAAATGATGAGCTAAATGATTCATTTTTACTAGATAGTGGAAGTGCATATCATATAGTGAATTCAGACAAATGGTTCACTGATTTGGACAGAGAAAAGAGGCCTGCTCTACAAGGGGCAAAAGGCAGAAATCTCTCTGTAGATTGATGCTGTTCAGTTAAACTGTATGCCTTGAACGACTGCAATGAGATAGTGGAAATCACACTCAGAGAATGTGTTCTAATTTCCCAAGCCATAAATAATCTCATATCCACAAAGAGAATCATGCAAAATGGTCTTAATATTGATCTCAGACCAAGCCATGGAAAGATTTGGAGTGAAAATGGATTTAATGTGATGCTTGAAGGATAGTTTTCATTACCTGAGAAATATTGCTGATACTGATTTAGATGAAATGGAAAATGATGGGCTGGTATGCCAAACCAGATCAGCTGAACGCAACCATAAAGACTGTTTATTCGCGTGGCATGTAAAATTTACACATAGAAATGTGAAAAGTGTGGAAACGTTATTGAAGGAATACAATATTGAAGGAGAAGGATGTGACGTCATGAGAAATGGCTGTGATATTTGCCTAAAGTCTAAAGCCACAGCTCCCTCTTATAAAAACAGAGCTCATAACCCCAATACTAAGTTTCTAGAGTGCGTCTACTCTGATTTAGTTGGTCCAATAAAGGAAT
>NW_015174921.1:198124-205177 GCF_001447785.1 Gekko japonicus
GGGACAAAAACTCACCTGATGGAAAATCTACAAGTGGATACTTATTCTACTATGGAAACAGTTTGATTGAATGGATTAGTCAAAAGCAAACTATTGTGGCCATGTCTACTGGAGAAGCTGAATGTGTATACGGGGCACACGATGAAGCCCCGCCCCCCGCTTCCGGCCGCCCCGCTTCCAGCCCTCATTCAGCCAGGAGGAGGCAGGAGAAGAGGGAGGGTAAGTTGCTTCCTCCTTGCCTCTTCCCACCCCTGCCTGCCTGGGGCCAGGGAGGGCCTTTGCAGGGCTTCCTCGCACTCCCGCCAGACTTGCAGGTCCACCGCCGGGCCCCTGATGTCAGAGTGTGTGGCATATGCGAATGAGTTATGCTAATGAGTTCCCCTAGCTCTTTTTCTACGAAATGACCCCTGACTAATGTTCTTTAGCTGTAGAATACCCTGGAATTTTCTCCCTGATCTAGGAATTTGATTGGGACTAAAGTGTCAAGGTGTATTAGCATTTTATGGCTCTCTTCCCGTCTTTGTTTGGTGTTCTGAAGAAGAAGAAGAGTAGCCATACTCTCTCTCAGAAATGACCCCTGACTAATGTTCTTTAGCTGTAGAATACCCTGGAATTTTCTCCCTGATCTAGGAATTTGATTGGGACTAAAGTGTCAAGGTGTATTAGCATTTTATGGCTCTCTTACCATCTTTGTTTGGTGTTCTGAAGAAGAAGAAGAGTAGCCATACTCTCTCTTTTCTTGTTTTGTCTTTGTAGAGTAAGGATGTAGCAGATTTTGCTCTGTTGTTATTTTCATCCCAGTTACCCTTCCCATGCTACAATTTAGTAAAAACCTTATATTTTAATCACACATGGACTCTGAGTCTAAATTATTTTACTCCAGCACTGCTGGACCATCTTATCTCTGCTAAATACCATTTTTTCAATATCTCACTATCACCCAACAAGAACACAGTTGCCTCAAAACAGAAGACACAGAAGGAAGCCAGGCCTAATCATTTCCATAAAGTATCCAGTAACCAAGCCCTTTCCCAACAAAACAGCCGCCTTATCTGAAACGGCCAAACACCAGGAGATGATCTAAAAAAGGAAATCTGGGCTGGTTTGGAAAACGGTTAATGGTGGTTTGCCTGTCTGATACCCTCTAAAAGGGCTAAATGTGCTTGAGAGATGTGCCTTGTGGGAACAGCAGTGCACTGTGAGGCGTGGAAGTGTCAACAGGGTGGAACCAGCAGGGTGGATGAGGATTGTTTGGGTGTGGGATGGGAGTATTTGCAAGCAATGAGTCACCCACAACAGGAAAAGCAGGATCATTTTTGAAATGTCTAGCCTGGAAAGTAAGGACCGTCTGGGATTCTGAAAAAATGATGGGGTGGGTGAGCGCTGAGAGGGCTGGCAGAGAACCAGAAGAACTCCAAAGAACAGAGATGTCCCAAGAGACGGGTCAAGAGGGAGGAGAGCAGTCAGTTTTTACATTCAGTAGGTTAACCAGGGATTTTGGAACTAAATGAGAACAGGGTGCCAGACAACTGCAAAGTAAATCGAACTGAGGACCAGCACCCCACCTCGAAAGATCAGGTATATGGATAGAAGAAAGGAAGAACCCTGGCTCAACTACCCCAGGGCATGCAATGGGAAGGAATGTGTCTATACAAAAGGACATCAGGGCCAAAAGAGAGAGAGAGAAAGAGAGAGATCAAGATAGTTAACACCACACACAACAGTGATAAGGCACAGAAAACAATTAAGGAAAGATCTACCAAAGGGAGGGGGTGGGAGAGACGGAATTCCCTGGGAGGGGAAAGAGGAAGTTTGGCTCGCTGGGTGCAGAAAATGGAAATATCCTGAAACAGAGAAGCAGGTGACCTAGTGAAAGGGGCTGTGCTGTGAAAGATCTTTCCAGGAAATATTCAAATAGAGGGGGTGCACGCTAGTGGGACCGAAACCTACAGATGCCAGAGTACATACAGCAGATAAAGGTGGACGTCAGGGAGGGGGAAGGGTGGAAGTTAAGGGGAAAGTTACACAGAAACCGAGAAGGGTTTGAAACACAAAAAGATTTTTAAAAAAGGGACTGGGAGACGTACAGGTCAATGGGGCAACTTTGACAGGGATTCTCTAGAGCAGTGGTTCTCAACCTGTGGGCCCCTTTCACAGGGGTCGCCTAAGACCATCAGAAAACACAAATTTTCGATGGTCTTATGATAGCAACGAAAATAATTTTATGGTTGGGGGTCACCACAACATGCGGAACTGTATTAAAGGGTCGCGGCATTAGGAAGGTTGAGAACCACTGCTTTAGAGGGTGGACCCTATGGCATTATACATGTTGAGGTCCATCTCCTCCCCAAATCCTGCCTTCCCCAGGCTCCCCCCTCAAATATCTAGGAGTTTCCCAACCCAAAGTTAGCATCCTTGCTTCTCTCTCTCCTTCTCTGTTCCCAGACCCCTCCTCCTGCCCCTTTTCACGTTATGTTACTCTTCAGCACTCCATCTTCCATTCTTCCTTGCCTAGACCTCAACTTTTTTTAAAAAAAAACTGTACTTTCTTTTCTTCCTGGCTTTCCCCTCCCCGATGTTAGACTAGTCTAGCCAATCACACCTAGAGAAAGAAGAGATAATGCCGTTAATGTAGTCAGGTCCGGATGGGAGAATCCCCTGGTTTCAGGGGCTTCTCTGTGCTGTGGACCAGCTGGCTGGTGGGGGAAACCCCACCCCTAAACAGGGATGTCGCTGTGCGATGCCCCCAATGTGATGGTGTCACCTGGAAGTGATGTCATTGAGGTGGAGACACTCTGTGGTTTGAGGGCGAAAAAACCATAGAGTTTCGCCCAAATAGCAGAGCATCCCCAACATGATGATGTCACTTCTGGGTGACATTATCGTGTCAGGGATGTCATGCGACATCCCTGCCATCCCCAGAACACCCCCCAAATCTCCCCACCAGAGTGATATCTGAAACGGCCAAACACCAGGAGATGATCTAAAAAAGGAAATCTGGGCTGGTTTGGAAAACGGTTAATGGTGGTTTGCCTGTCTGATACCCTCTAAAAGGGCTTAAATGTGCTTGAGAGATGTGCCTTGTGGGAACAGCAGTGCACTGTGAGGCGTGGAAGTGTCAACAGGGTGGAACCAGCAGGGTGGATGAGGATTGTTTGGGTGTGGGATGGGAGTATTTGCAAGCAATGAGTCACCCACAACAGGAAAAGCAGGATCATTTTTGAAATGTCTAGCCTGGAAAGTAAGGACCGTCTGGGATTCTGAAAAAATGATGGGGTGGGTGAGCGCTGAGAGGGCTGGCAGAGAACCAGAAGAACTCCAAAGAACAGAGATGTCCCAAGAGACGGGTCAAGAGGGAGGAGAGCAGTCAGTTTTTACATTCAGTAGGTTAACCAGGGATTTTGGAACTAAATGAGAACAGGGTGCCAGACAACTGCAAAGTAAATCGAACTGAGGACCAGCACCCCACCTCGAAAGATCAGGTATATGGATAGAAGAAAGGAAGAACCCTGGCTCAACTACCCCAGGGCATGCAATGGGAAGGAATGTGTCTATACAAAAGGACATCAGGGCCAAAAGAGAGAGAGAGAAAGAGAGAGATCAAGATAGTTAACACCACACACAACAGTGATAAGGCACAGAAAACAATTAAGGAAAGATCTACCAAAGGGAGGGGGTGGGAGAGACGGAATTCCCTGGGAGGGGAAAGAGGAAGTTTGGCTCGCTGGGTGCAGAAAATGGAAATATCCTGAAACAGAGAAGCAGGTGACCTAGTGAAAGGGGCTGTGCTGTGAAAGATCTTTCCAGGAAATATTCAATTAGAGGGGGTGCACACTAGTGGGATCGAAACCTACAGATGGCAGAGCACATACAGCAGATAAAGGTGGACGTCAGGGAGGGGGAAGGGTGGAAGTTAAGGGGAAAGTTACACAGAAACCGAGAAGGGTTTGAAACACAAAAAGATTTTTAAAAAAGGGACTGGGAGACGTACAGGTCAATGGGGCAACTTTGACAGGGATTCTCTAGAGCAGTGGTTCTCAACCTGTGGGCCCCTTTCACAGGGGTCGCCTAAGACCATCAGAAAACACAAATTTTCGATGGTCTTATGATAGCAACGAAAATAATTTTATGGTTGGGGGTCACCACAACATGCGGAACTGTATTAAAGGGTTGCGGCACTAGGAAGGTTGAGAACCGCTGCTCTAGAGGGAAACGACTGCTAGAAACAGAAGAATGACATTTTACAGGAAGGTTACGGGGAGGTCAAACAAGGATCTGAGTCAGGCAGGGAGAATGACAGAGACTATATAAAACTATAATCAAGCAGAGATTATGGTCTACCTCCCTACAATGGTACAGAGTTTAAGTACATCTTGTCCAGATTCTTGTAACGAAACGGCCCTTAAAGCAGACAGATTTCGTGCTCAGGCATGTCGAATCAGACAGACGTGTATGACTCAGCCTTAATATTTTATCCCAGTATTCTATTTGATGTTCAGTGTATCTAGTGTATTTAAGACACTGAACCTATAGAAATGTTTACTGATGACTTCTGATTTTGAATTCTGGTCTCAGATCGCAACAAACGTGACCATCTGACTGACAGAGGTGGCCTTGGGGCAGAGCAAGACACGGTGGCTCCCCTGCTGCATTTCAGGTGACATGTTGAACTAGAAACGGAAGGAAGAAAGAGAAGCATCGGGATGAGAGTTCCCCCTTCTAAGAACGCTTAACTCATCCGCCTATTTATAGATGGGCGGAGCTCAGAAAGGATTGGCAGGAGGGCTGAACATTACACTATTATCAAACAGTTTTCAGTTTTCCTCCCCCACATACAGTGCCTCCCCCCCCCTCGCTTCCCATCTCTCACACCAGACATTCACCCCTGCTTCCACCCTCACATCACTTCCAGACTGCAACCCGCCCCCACTGAGCCATCCCAGTTTCCCACTTACACACCACTCATCTGACACCCAACCAATCCCTCCCCTTCATCAGATAACTCGCCTCAGTGTCCCCCAATGGGATTACTAAGGGAGAGTCCCCGCATTCCACCCCCTAGACCCCGCATCTCACTTGTACTTTAAACATGTAGATCCTCATTTGCTCCCTGCTCCTCCTGTCACCCCTCCCCCACACTGCCCAATTCCCCTACGCCTCCAACTTTTCTTTAAAGCCTTCACAGTTTTATTTAATTAAAACAATACAAACATGCATACTGAAAGATCTATTACATTGTGTTTTCAATCAATTTCAACTCAGTATCTGTATATTGCACATAACTAGCCTTGCACTCAGTCTAATCTACTACGCCTCCAACTTGACTCTCCTTACCAAACTGCAACACGGCACTCTCACGTTTAATGCTCCCTGACTTCCCCATCCCAGTTTCCCACTCACATTAACAAAATCCTGTTCTCCTCCCAAATAACCCCAGATTCGCCATCGATCACTTCCCCCCTTCCTCAACTACGCCCTCCATAGATCAACCCTCCCTATACACTTCAACTTCCCTGCTCTCTCTAGTTCCACATCACACCAAAGCTGCACCCCAGAAGCACTCCTCACGACCGCCTGCCCTAACGTCACCTCCCTGCATCAATCCCAAATGTCACCCTGCTAGCATGAGACCAAAAAGTCCCCGGAATGCCCGGATC
Organism: Gekko japonicus; assembly: GCF_001447785.1. Lineage (NCBI taxonomy): Eukaryota > Metazoa > Chordata > Lepidosauria > Squamata > Gekkonidae > Gekko > Gekko japonicus. The sequence goes on from NW_015174921.1 coordinate 203,782, forward strand.
TCCCCATCCACATTCCCAGTTCCTCTTTCAGTGCCATTCACATGACCTCCCTGACTCGCCACCACCACCAAAACAGTCTGTTACTGACACACACAGTGCTCAGCCTTGCTCAGGTCTGGCAAAGTGAGGTCCAGTGGCTTCCTTGGCCAAGTCAAGCCATCCCAAATTGGGTCCAGTGTTCCCTCTAAGCTGAGTCGGTGTGAGCCAGCTCAGTTTTTTAGCCTCCAGCTCACGGTTTTGTCTTAGCACAGGAAGGACGGCTCAAGAACAAACTAACTGACGCAGTAGCCAAAATCACTCACTCACAACAACTTTAATGCCAGTAGCTCACAAAGTAGGATATTTATTTATTTTTTTGCTCACAAGGCTCCACCGCTTAGAGGGAGCATTGCTTGGGTCTTCCTCTTTCCCCGCTGCCTTCCGCTTTCCCAGCATGACCATCTTTCCCAGCGAGTCTTGTCTTCTCTTGATCGGACCAAAGTATCACAAACCTTGCATGACAGCAGACTGCTTCCCACATGACAGGGCCACCCCCCAAGGAAGACAACACCCCCTTTTCAAACACGACCTCCCCCATACACACTGTACACCACCCTCTCAAGCAAGAGGAACTGAGATATTCTAGCATCCCATCCCCAAAAACCTTCGGGGGGGGGGGCACCGATGACCAGTGGCTCCCTCCAAGCTGCGGAGTCTTCTGAGCAAAAAATCTACTTTGTGAGCTACCTGCATTAAAGTTGTGAGCGAGCGATTCGGCTGCTGCATAAATTAGTTTGGCTCTGGAGCCCTCCTTCCGGAGCTGAGACAGAAATGGGTGAGCCGGAGGCTAAAAAGCCGTGAGCTGGCTCACACCAACTCCGCTTAGAGGGTACACTGCCTATGACATGCACCCCAATGATACACCACCCCCTCCATGTCACAGGTAGCCCCCTTCCCCAAGTGAGCTCCCTTCTTGACACCTCGTGGGGGGGGGCACACAAGGTCAAACCCAGCGGCCCCCCCCACAGACACGTGACACCCCGGCGCCCCGCACGAGCCCTCTCCCCTCCTCCACTCACGTAGACGGGCAGGGGCCAGGGGTAGACGGCCGGCTCGGCTCCGACGGGCGACTTGAGCCGGAGCTCCAGCCTCTCGCCCATGCTGGCGGCGGCCGACGGGGCAGATGCGGTCAGGTCGGGGCGGCGGAGGGCGGCAGGCGGCGTCGGACCCCGAGCATGCTAGACCCCCGGGGGCGCCCGCCGCGGTGGCTCTCCCCGCCGTCCCTCGCTCGGCTCCCGCTCCTCCTCCTCCTCCTCCCTCGCGCGCCTCGCCTATTGTCGCTCGCGCCGGGCCGGGCTCCTCCTCGCCGTCAGCAGGAGCAGCGCCGCCGCAGCCGCCATCTTGGGCCGCCCCCGCC
>NW_015174921.1:205451-211888 GCF_001447785.1 Gekko japonicus
CGGGGGGGGGGGGGGGGGGAGAGAAGGGAACGGAGGCGAACGAGGCGCGAGAAAGGGAGGGGCTTCTCGCCGTCACTCAGCGGCTCGCGGGTCTCCTCCCGGGAACGAGCGCGCGGGAAAGCGGAAAACGCGATTGTCCTTTGAAGGGGGAGGGGAAGCGGGCCGGCAGGGGGAGCGCACGCGCTCGCGCCTCGGCTCCTTTTTTCCCCCTCCCTCTCGCGCGCGGCCCGCCCTCCCGCTTCCCGCTCGCGAGCGCGCGTCTTGTCCTCAGTTGCCCTGGCGACGGGGGGGGGAGATGGGAATAGCGCGCGTGCGCGGCTCCCCGCTCTCCTCGTGCCGCCGCCTCTTTCGGAAGGGATCCGTTGAGGTTTCCTCACGAAGGGAGCAGGCGCTCGAAAGCACACGGCGTGAATGCGACCGTCACGCAACTGCCCCCTCTTCCTTTTTATAATAAAAAGTCACCTCAGGGGGGGTGGGGAAGAGCGCCACAAATATATAAGTAAACCACGAATATAAAGTGATTATATGTACAAAATGTATGAAAAACACCTCCCCGAATCACAGACGCATCGCTAAAAAAAGGGCTATTCCCTACAAAAACTGGGAGTAAGTAAGCTGAATGGAAACCAGAAGTTTACTTCTGAGTAAAACCGAGCTTTCGCTCTCCAGTCAAGCCAGCCATTCAATTAATATATTAATTCTTCTGTGCCGCACCCCCAGTGTGCTCATCCAGCCACACCTACCTTTTGCTTCTTATTCTGTTGATCTTGTTTGTTGTCAAAACCCAGAGCTTTTTTGTAGCAGGAACTCCTTTGCATGTTAGGCCACACACCCCTAATGTAGCCAATCCTAATGAGTTTCTGCTATTGGGTGTGGCCTATTATGCTAATGAGTTCCTGCTGGGCGTGGCCAACTTGGGAGCCAGCCTAACTCCGTTCCTGTGCGGTCCTGCCCAAAAATAGCCCTGCTTCTGTGTCAGAAAAGCACCATAGTATTTGTACATGAGGATATATACCACAATATGTGCGGACGTGTGTATTGGAGACAAGGGTTGCCAGCACTGGGTCGGGAAAGACCTGGAGATTTGGGGTATTAAATACTGGGTTCCTAATACATAACATGGGAGTGGGGCCTAGGGAGTGGAGGGACCTCAGCAGGGTACAGGGCCATAGCCTCCACCCTCCAAAGCAGCCATTTTTCTCCAGGGGAACTGATTTTGTCCACTGGGAGCTCAATTGTAATAGCGGGAGATCTCCAGGTGCCACCTGGAGGTTGGTAACCATAATGGGAGAGCACAAACTTATGGTAGAAATTATTTTAGGAGGCAGTGATATTCAGGGAACACCTGTGGCTCTTTTGTGCACTGTTCCCTGATGTGGTACCTGCCTCTGATGGGTATCCCAGAACCAACTTGCTTTCCACCCAAAAGAAAGAGCCAATCCAGGGTTCCCTCCACATTGGAACACAAGATGCTTCCGGAGAGCCCATGAGGCATCACTTCTGGGTCTGCTGGGGCTAGTGCCTGTTCAGAAATAGCTGCCTCCACCGCAGGAGACTTGCTTGGCTTGTGGCATCCCGACATTTTGTGGAAACCGCAAACGTTTTGTGTTTGGTCCCTCCCGCCCATTCTGCCACTGGCGCTATATTTGTGGCGGTGCCCATTGCCTGTTCCGAGCATTCCAGTAAGGCTGACAAGCTTGGGGAATGTGCTTCCAGCAGTTTGCTGAGTTGCACTGGAGGCTTCCAAAGTTTTTGTAGTTTTTGCTTCATTCACAGGTGGCGGCACAGAGGTATTCCTGCAGGGCAGCTGATCCACCAGCCCAGCTGATGTATCAACAACAAACAACAAACCTTTATTGGCATAACAGCAGCAGCCTTGGTTCAGAGATAACAGGAAAGGGAAAGAAAAACCAAACAATTAACTACTCATTCTGAAAGAAAAGACCACCAGCCCAGCTGAGATCCCGAGAGAGAGATCCTGCACCTTGTAAGGGACTACAAGCTGTTGCCAACCTCTAGGTGGGGTCTGGAGATCTCTTGGAATTACAACTGATCTCATAAGAGGACTCTATGGCATTATATCCCATTAAGGTCACTTCCCTTCCCAGACTCCACTTCCAAAACTCCAGGAATTTCCCAAACCTAGCCCTTCAGCCCACTCGCAGCAATGTTTCTCTGCCCCTAGCCAAAATCCCAAAAAGGCTAATTCTAGGGTTGACAGTATGTTCAACTGAAACCTGTGAGTCGGCCGCAGCACCTTAGCAAGGTGAAGGAAGGGGATTCATAAGAACATTAGAGACGCCAATGTTGGATCAGGCCAAAGGCCCATCCAGTCCAACACTCTGTATCACACAATGGCCAGAAATACCAGGTGCCATCAGGAGGTCCACCAGTGGGGCCAGGACATTAGAAGCCCTCCCACTGTTGACCCCCCCCCCCCAAGCACCAAGCATTCGATGTGGGACAGCAACCGTGCTTCTCCACCTGAAAGAAGTATCAGAAAATATATTACCGTCTCTGTTCTACACTAAAAACAAAACACCCAAATGCTTTAGCTTTTCTCTGTAGAAAATATCTCTCTTCCATCCCACTAGGTAAACATGCTTATCACCAGGCTTCAGTGAATCCAGTTGGGCTTACTTCCAAGTAAACACACAGAAGATGAGATTGTAAGTCATGTACTCACTACAACTGGACAGGAGCTGTCTATCTGCTGAAGCTGTAAATGTCAAGACCTTTTGCGCAGGAAGAGTCCATCTGTACGTTGGAATTTCAGCAACCCCTTAAGGGTCCACAGCCATTCACAGAGTAACCTTGGGCCAGTTCCCAGACAATAACCCTGCAGTTAAAGCTCTGCTTTATCCCACAAAAAGGTGCTAGAATCCAGTGTGAAATTTCCAGACTGGCAGCATATGTTATTCTATTCAATGATGCCTTAACAGACTTTTCTTCTGCTACAGGTGTCATATCACAGCCAAGCTGTGAAGATGGTTTTTATCACCAATTACAGCTGTTTTGAAGAGGGATGGCTACCAAATTCCATTTTACACATCCCCATGTCGTTTTCACCTCTCCTTTGCACAAAATAAATCCATGAGCCTTTAATTTCATCCCATGATCTGTTTCCTTGCACCATATTTTTCCTGTTACATTTAAACAATTTGAGAATATTCCTTTTTTTGCATCCATTGTGCATTTTTGTTGTTCAGCCGCACAGTTGAGTTCAACTCTTTGCGACCCCATGGACCAGATCCCGCCAAGCCCTCCTGTCTTCTGCCGTCCTCTGAAGTTTGCTCAATTTCATGTTCGTTGCATCGATGACACTGTCTAACCATCTCATCCTTTGCCGTCCCCGTCTTCTTTGACCTTCAATCTTTCCCAGCATCAGGGTCTTCTCCAGTGAGTGCTCCCTTCTCATTTGGTGGCCAAAGTATTTGAGCTTCAGTTTCATTATCTGGCCTTCCAGGGAACAGTCAGGGTGGATTTCTTTTAGGATTGACTGATTCGATCTCCTTGCAGTCCAAGGGACTCTCAAGAGTCTCCTCCAGCACCATAGTTCAAAAGAATCTAAAAGTAAGCATATAACTTTTTACATTGTCTTATTATATAAGGTTGTTAAGTAGCTAATCTAGGAGAAGGTAAAACTGTATGTAACTCAATTTTTATGTTATGTATGAGAAATTTAAACATAATGTGAAAATGTAAAACTTTCCTCTTTTTATATATTTTTCTGAAAACCAATTTATATATATATATATATAATGTTGAGCTTCAAGCCCACTTTTGCGCTCTCCTCTTTTACTCTGAGCAAGAGGCTCTTTAGGTCCTCTTCACTTTCTGCCATTAGAGTGGTATCGTCTGCATATCTGAGGTTGTTGATCTTTTCCCCAGCAATCTTAATTCCCGCTTGTGATTCATCCAGGCCAGCATTTCGCATGATGTACTCTGCATATATATTAAATAAGCAAGGTGACAATATACATCCTTGTCGTACTCCTTTTCCTATGCGAAACCAATCAGTTGTTCCATATCCGGTTCTAACTGTCGCTTCTTGACCCTTGTACAGGTTTCTCAAGAGGCATGTGAGGTGGTCTGGTACTCCCATCTCTTTAAGGACCTTCCATAGTTTGTTGTGATCCACACAGTCAAAGGCTTTAGCATAGATACATAGCATAAAATTGCGGAAGGAAGACAGACAGACAGAAAGGGATTCAGAGCACCAGGAATGAAAATGTGTAAAAGTCAAAGACTCACAACATGTAATTCTTCGGAAATCAAAAGAAACAAAAAAAAAATTGGTTTTGAATGGATCGCTCCGTGCTTATTTTATAAGTATATCACAGCATTGCCCAGATATGTCACAGTTTAGCTGAGTGCCTTGTATTTAAGGGAATTTGGACCACATTGTTTACATTTCTAATCTCTCTGTCCCTCATCGTCCAGCCACACGTTTGCCGGCTGACGATAACGTTCCATGCCTCTGACAAAAGCAGGTGCAGTCCACAAAAAGAGTCTGCTCCAGCCAATCTCTCTAGAAACCCCTTCTCTCTGTTGTCTAGCCCCTCCACCGCAATCCAGTTAGCAACACTGAAACTGAAATTGCACGAGCCACTCGCTACCAACCAGCGGCAGACTGCAGATCAGGGACATGTGGAACGTGCAGTTGGATGCTTTTTTTCCAGCTGCCGGTACAGAACATTGGGAGGGAGGTGTCTGAGGAGCTGCCGACTGGTGTCAGCAGTTCTAGTCAGAGGAGGAAGGGGGGGAAATAATCTGGCTGGTGTGTGCGCTCTGTGCTGGGGGGGGGGGAAGACTGCAAAGATGAGTTTCCTCACAGATCAGGATTCAGAAACCATCCTTTCAATTCAGATTAACAATTTGCAGGTGTGAAAGAGGCATTTGGTTGGTTGTTTTTAGCCTACTGTTCTATTAGAGGCAAAGAAAACACCCCTGGTTTTGAGACGGGTCTTTTTTTCTCTCCTCACTCTTCTCTCCCCCATCCCCCCCAAATCAGTAGGTTAAAGCAGTTTTGTGCCCAAGGTGCCATTATACACCAACGCAAAATAAGACAAAGCTGTAAGCACTTCTAACCACATTTTACGTGTTGAATATGTTCAGGGTTGAAATTCACGCACCTACCCCACGTCCCAGTCCTTGTAAAATGCAGTTCTTCATCTAGCTACGAGCCCCGTAGCTAGGGAATTTTGGGGAGGGGGCCTTGGGGGCCCCGCCAGCTAATTAAATGGAAGTACAGTGCAGGTGGTAAGTTGGAGCACTTTGGGGGCAGCCCAGGAGGGAGGGAGCCCAGAAGAAACACTAGGGGGCCAGGCCCCGTGGGCCCCGTGTTAGCTACAGGCCAGATCTCACCTCTTTCAATGTTGGACATTTTGCTGGTGAAAATATTGAAAAGGTCTGCAATTGCAGGAGCTGTTTAAGTCACAGTATATTTTGAAAAATTGCTGACAAACATTTGAGTTAATATACTTCAGGGAATATATACCTTTATATATATACCTTTTGATTTATTGATCGCTCATCCTGCAGAGCTGCTGGCTCTGAGCGATTTACAGTTAAGCAAGTTTTCACAAGGGACTAACAATGTTTCATAGGGGGTAAGGGAGGACAACATATAATTCTTTAAATCGCACACTTTTGCAGCCGACGGGGATTTTGTTCACCTGTAAGCTTCAGGTGTGTTCTGGACGGCATTCACTTTTTCGGCGTGGCTAGATGACGTCAGTTCTTCCAGGACTGCTTTTGAGTCGTAGCGCCGCACTGCCTCTGCCTGGCTGGATTGGCTCATCACAGGCTTCTCAATGCCGAAGAGGTCTTTTTTCCAGGCTTACGAGCTGGACCTTCCGTTCACCGGCTAACACCTCCCCTACGGAGGTTTAGTGTGCCCACCCTCTCTAAGGAGTGGTACCCATTTTATCTACTCGCCAAAGCTTTCGAACCACTGGGTGGACGGCGAGCTGGGGACAAGGCTGGTAGCTCACACCAGCGCAGGCTAGAACTGACAGTAGCTCTGTTCAGTTCAGATGTTAACCAGAGGATAAATCCTCTGCGCCACCGCTCCCCTATAAATATAAATGTCCATTGGTTTTACATATGCCAAAAGCTACATTTTGGAAACATTTACAAACAAGGGATGCCCAAATTTCAGTATCTGCCCGAGGATCAATCAGGGTGCGGAATGATGACTTGGAATGAAACAGTGGCGTTTAGACAAGATAGAAACTAGAATTCTCCTCGTTGCTGCCAGCTGCACACATGAACTCTAATAAACTAAGGACTTCCCCCCTACCTCTTCTCTTTCCATTCAGAAATATCCTTATACTGTATTTTCTGTATTGTTGCACATTCTTTTAAATAAAAAATACCCCAAAAAAAGAGCTTATGATTGACCTGAGGTCATATGAATTGTTGCTGACTGCATT
>NW_015174922.1:0-1461 GCF_001447785.1 Gekko japonicus
TAAGTAGTGGGAAATGTGAAAGACTTCCATCTGAGACTCTGGAGGGCGGCTGCCAGTCAGAGGAAGAGAAACAGGTCCTGATGTACCCAGGGTCATACTCAACAGAAAGCCGCTTCGTGGCTTCCAACTGAAGAGAGGTCAGGGATGACAACTCGGGGCCTTCTGCATGCAAGGCCCGTGTGGCTCCGTCAGAGAGCTGCGGGCCCTCCCCAACTCATCCAGTAATTCTGAGTGTTTTGCATTTTGTCTATTGTAAGAGGACGGTGGACTAAAACTATCATTGTCACCATCTGGAGGCCGCTGTGCTCTGTCCCGCATCACAATACTTGGTGACAAAGCTGCCAGCGAAATTAGGCAAAAGTGAGCTTTTGCGGGCCGGGAGCCGTTTTTGAACATCTGGTTGCAATCGGCAAGGTGTCCAAAAGGAGTCCGAAGGATTCTGGAAAGACCAGAGACCCCTTGAGACCCAGTGGCTGCCCCATGATTCCATCGGGTCTAGAGATCTCAGTGCCCGGTTTGACCCCACCGGGCAGCACCCAGGCTTTCTAACCTGAGGTGGAGACAGCGGCAGGGAGAGCGGTGGGGGCATGATCCGTGCTAGAATGCTGCAGCAGCCATGGATCCAGTGCTATCATTTGCCACGGGCTTGAATCCAAAGTCTGCGGTTCAATCTGTAATCAATCTAGGAGATCCCAGTGAATTTCTAGAGGTCCAGAGGACACCTAGAACATCCACCTGCTTTTCCTGGAAACTCGTGGCGGAGAGGTCCCTCAGTGGCTATTGGCCACGCTGACTAAATGGAACCACCGCGTTCAGAGGGGGATCTGTAATCAATCTAGGAGATCCCAGTGAATTTCTAGAGGTCCAGAGGACACCTAGAACATCCACCTGCTTTTCCTGGAAACTCGTGGCGGAGAGGTCCCTCAGTGGCTATTGGCCACGCTGACTAAATGGAACCACCGCGTTCAGAGGGGGGAGCACTTCGGATACCAGTTGCTGTTGTTCAAGAACGCAGGGAGGCTTTAGCCTCCATACCCTGCTGAGGGATGGACCTCCTAGTTGGCCGTGGATGCTGGACTGGACGTACCGCAGGTCTGATCCAGCACAACTGCTCTTATGCATCAGCTATGAAGCGGATTGGTGTAAGGGGCTCATGCAGATATGCATTATCTGCGTAATGCTTTCCTTTTTTGTGGTTCAGTCGCACAGTCGAGTCCGACTCTCCGCGACCCCATGGACCAGATCACGCCAGGCCTTCCATCTTCTTTGACCTTCAATCTTTCCCAGCATCAGGGTCTTCTCCTCCAGTGAGGGCTCCCTTCTCATTGGGTGACCAAAGTATTTGAGCTTCAGTTTCATTATCTGGCCTTCCAGGGAACAGTCAGGGTTGATTACTTTTAGGATCGACTGATTTGATCTTCTTGCAGTCCCTACCCATCAGTAATATTCCCAACACCCCTG
>NW_015174922.1:1821-1951 GCF_001447785.1 Gekko japonicus
CTAATTGCGGGGAGCGACTGGGCTGCAGCCAAACCATAAAGATTTGGTTAATGGTGGTATAACATTACCAGGTTGCAACGGGGAGGCCAATTGGTGTACGCCCACCACCTCCACGGAATGCCTGGCGGAA
>NW_015174922.1:8151-13458 GCF_001447785.1 Gekko japonicus
TGGATGACCTTGGGCAAGCCGTAGTTCTGTCAGAGCTGTCCTTGAAAAAGAGCAGTTTCTGTCAGAGCTCTCTCAGCCCCACCTCCCTCACTGGGTGTCTGTTGTGGGGAGGGGAAGGGAAAGGAGTTTGTCAGCCGCTCTGAGACTCCTTTGGGTAGTGAAGGGCGGGGTATAAATCCAATCCTCCTCCTTCCAATCTGGGAGAGCCGGATTTGATTCCCCACTCCTCCTCCACTTGCACCTGCTGGATGACCTTGGGCAAGCCGTAGCTCTGATAAGAGCTGTTCTTGAAAAAGAGCAGTTTCTGTCAAGAGCTCTCTCAACCCCGCCTACCTCACAGGGTGTCTGTTGTGGGGAGGGGAAGGGAGAGGAGTTTTTAAGCCACTCTGAGACTCCAAGTGAAGGGCGGGGTATAAATCCAATCTCCTCCTCTTCTTCTTCTATTAAGGGGATTTAGTAGCAGGTTGCAGGAAGGTTATGGCTAATGGTGTAAACCACTGAGACAAATGGATGTGGGGGGGGACTGAAGATGGAGGAATGAACAGCGAAAGAGCGAGATAGCGGAAGAGCTTGAGGTGAGGCAGAATTAAGAGAATAAGGCAGGAGGACGGACCATGGTGATTTAGATGTTGGGTGGGCAATCACATTTTTCACATCCCCCCGAGTTAAAAATAACTCCACCCAAGTAGAAAACTAGCCCAACAGGGTTAAGGCTGGATTAGAACCTTTCTTATATGCTAGCTTTCTACTTGCGTGGAGGTTCCTGAGTGCAGAGTTCGAAACAGCCTCTCCCAGCTGGGGTCTGTAGTAGTGTGTCAGTAGTGCTACACCACCTCCAACCCGGCCACCGATGGCCGATTTACACCTGGAGGAGCAAGAGGGGGTAGACAGTTGAAGCAGTAGAAAGGACTGCATCACCGTGGCAGGCTGTGCGTGGCGGATCCCAGTTTTTGCACACAAACGCCTCACAAGTAGAAAACTAGCCCTGCAGGGAGAAAGCTTTCGCCCTGTCTTTCGTGGCTTGCTGTGCTCATTTTCTCTCCACACAAGAGTGCTTCCAGAATAGTCTGACGTGGCACAGGGTGTTCTACCACCTGGGCATTTTACCACCTTGTTCTCCTCCGCGTGTAAACCTGGGGTGGGGATAAAGAATTCGCATCAGGAGCTTTAGAAGAGAAGAAGAAGAGATTGGGTTTATGCCCTGCCCCTCAGAGTGACTTACAAACTCCTTCCCTTCCTCCCCCCACAACAGGCAACCTGTGCGAGAGAGCTCTCGCGAGAACTGCCCTTGAGAGAACAGCTCTGAAAGAACTTGTGACTGACCCAAGGTCACACCAGCAGCTGCAAATGGAGGAGTGGGGAATCAAACCCGGTTCTCCCAGATTAGAGTCCACGCTCTTAACCACTGCACCAAACTGGCTCTCCCTCCCTTTCTCTCTCCACAATGGACTGGCCCAAGGTGTCTTTTGTGTCTGAAAGCAGCTTTCAATCACCTTCCCCTCCTCCCCACAACAGTCACCCTGTGAGGTAGGTGGGGCTGAGAAAGCGCTGGGAGAACTGCCCTTGAGAGAAGAGCTCTGAAAGAATTTGTGACTGACCCGAGCTGCATGTGGAGGCGTGGGGAATCAAACCCGGTTCTCCCGGATTGGAGTCCACACACTGAACCCCTACGCCAAACTGGCAGGTGGGACTTGGAAGAAGATTTCAACCTGGGGAGAGATGGAATTGGCTGGCCAAAGGGTGTGTGTGTGTGTGGGGGGGTTCCCAGGAATCCCGTTCCATACCCCCTCCTTTGGACTGTTTTCACTGCACCAGCAAGGCCTCCCGGGAGGGAAGCCAAGGCAGGCAGAGAGACTGTGGCCAAGGCTGAAGGATTGATAGGAAGGCGACCTGCTGCGATGGATAGGAGTGAAGGGCATGATAGCTTGGGGGGGGGGCGCTTGGGAAGCCGGCGGAGGAACCCAAGCGAGGGGGGGGGAGCAGGTGGAAGAGCCGGGAAGAAAGGGGTGGGCAGTCAGGGACCGGCCACCTGAGCCGCAGGCGGAAAAGACAAAGGGAAGAGCGGCGGAGAGGGAGGGAGAGAAGAGTTAATGGGGCTTTGTCTGCAGCAAGATGCAGAGCTGTTGTAGCTGGAGAGCCAGAAACCGCAGAAGAAGAAGAGAAACAGGAGGACTGGGGAAGTCTCTCCCTCTCTCCCTCCCTTGTAGCCATCGCTGCATTCCCAGAAATGGGGAACTCACAGAGAGAGAGAGAGAGAGAGATCCCTGCATCTAACCAAGACTGGAACTCAGACAGGGCTTATCTTAGCCAAAATGTGGGGTTGCCAACCTCCAGGAAGGGCCTGAAGATATCCTGGAATTAACTGGCCTCCAGACCACAGGGATCAGTCTCCCTGGAGGAGATGGCCGCTTTGGAGCGCAGACTCCGCGGCATTACAGTCCGGCTGAACTCCCTCTCCAAACACCAAGCCCTGCCCCCAACCCTCCCGAAATTCCCCAAGTTGGAGTTGGCAACCCGACCCAAAGCGGACCATTTGACGGTCACGTATTTAACCCGCCTTTCCTCCGTGTAGCTCATCTCGACATGCAGAAGGCCCCCTTCCTCCATTTTATCCTCACAAACAATCCCGGGACGGAGGTTAGACTGAGAGGATGTGACTGGCCCGAGGTCGCCTGGTGAACCTGAGTGGAGATTCAAAATCAGGGCTATCCGAATACTAGTCCGACAGTCCAGCTGCTGCACTAAACCAGCTTCCTGTGTGTGGAATCCAGTCTGGGAGAACTGGGTTTGATTCCCCAGTCCTCCACGTGCAGCTGCTGGCGTGACCTTGGGTCAGTCCCAAGTTCTCTCAGAGCTGTTCTCTCAAGGGCAGTCCTCGAAAGAGCTCTCTCAGCCCCACCTACCTCACAGGGTGTCTGTTGTGGGGAGGGGAAGGGAAAGGAGATTGTCAGCCACCCTGAGACTCCTTCCGGTAGTGAATGGCGGGGTATACATCCAATCTCCTCTTCTTCTTTCCTCGCTTTGCCTGGCTTCGTGGCCCTTCCTTCTTGCAACCTGAAAAGTACGCAGACGGAGAGTGATTTCAGCTTAGCGTACTTTATTTGGTGTAGAACAAGACAACTTTAGCCGGCTCGCAGGCCGGCTTATACCCCCCGTGATTCCACCACCCAGAACCCCCCCCCCACTTCCCAATAGGTCCAGACTAGTGGCCGGGGGGCCCCCAGGCTCCTCTCGGCCCAGAGCCTAGCCTCTGATTGGTGCGGCTAGGATCCGCATCGTCCTTTGTCTGTCGGAGCGAAGCTCGACGCTTGAGCTTGACCGCGTGGTGCCCAAGCTGACCACGCGGTCGGATCCCGATACATTACACAACTGCTTCCTATTTGTCAGTCTCCTTCCCGTCTCTTCCTTCTCCGTGGCCAAAACACAGGGGATTTCAAGCGTGACCTCCTACACTCTGCTAGCTCAGTCCTCCGTTCCAGTCGAGGATCACTGGGAACCCTAGCTCCATCCCTCCTGCTTCAGAAATTCCTGGAGATTTGGGGGTGGAGTTTTGCGGGCTGAGCTCAGCAGGGGTGCAACGCCACTTCTTCCTGGGGAACTGATTTCTGCTGACTGGAGACCCGTTGCAATTCAGGGTGGTCCCCAGGCCCCGCCTGGAGGTTGGCACCCCTAGCTGGTGCCACGGATCGTTCGGCTTTCTAGGTCACGAAAGTAAAACTTGTCTAGCAACCAAGGAGGGACTTCTTTTTTAAAAAGTAAGATGCAGCGATTCAATAACTTATGATAAATCGATACCAGCCAGTGTTGATCCAGGAGAGACCTGCATGAGGGGCCGAGCGACAAACAAGGCCGGACCATCTATCCTCAAACAGTGTCCGGGATCCAGCGGCCTGGAGGGGAGCCGAAGGGAGAGGCTTTTCAGAAGTTGCGATTGCCGATTGCTGGCAACCCCGTCAGTGTTAGAATTCCACAAGTGTACCGTGGTTGGTTCGGGTCTGCCTGGGAGAGAGGGGACTCGCGGGTTTGCGAGGAGGGAGAGGACTGACGGTAACCCACGCGGCTCCCTTCCCCCCTTCCGAAGATGGCTTTCAGTGGGGTCCCTTCATGGGAGAGACGGGATAACCAGTAACCCTGGTAACAACTGGGCAAAAGGTGTGCAGTTGCCATGGTTTACGGGATGCGCAAAGGAAGCAATGCGCTGGGTGGGGGGAGAGACGGGCACTCGGCGGCCTGTATGCGAGGGTCGAGTCTCGCTAGACGAGACTGCAGAATTTATGCGCCGGCACGCCAGGGAGGGACAAGATACACATTGCTGTGTTTCTTTCCAAGCTATTCGAGGGGGATGGGAAGACACCGTCCTTTCCTGACCGCCGATGGCGATTGGGAGAGAGAAGCCACAGTTTGCACATGTGCAAACGGTAATCACCCCATGTGATAATTCTCCTGAGGAACGGTGGCCCACCTTGTTTCCAAAGCGAAACAGTTAGACTTCCCGGGAGGGCCGGGAAGACGCAATTTCAGGGGTACCTGCACAACCAGTATTCCCTCTAAGCTGAGTGTGTGTGAGCTAGCTCAGTTTTTTAGCCTCCGGCTCACACCTTTTTGTCTCAGCTCAGGAAGGATGGGGCTCAAGAGCAAACTGATTTATGGAGTCGCCAAATTGCTGGCTCACAACTTTAATGCCAGAGGCTCACAAAGTGGAATTTTTACTCACAGGACTCCACAGCTTAGAGGGAGTGTTGCAACCTGAGAAGTCAAACGCTGAGCTTGCCTGCCGGCAGCCATTCAAAACCTCTCCTTCCTCCAAATGAAGATGAACAAACCCCCCCAATGCCTTGAAAGAACATTTATTTTGACGATGATGATCTTTTGTTCTTTTTCCGTCTGTATTCATTGATTTGGTGCGTTTATACCTTGCCTTCCACCCCAAAGGAGCTTACGCACTTCTCTCTTCCATTTTAGCCTCACAACAACCCTGTGAGGTCGGTTTGGCTGAGAGTCTGCAACTGGCCCAGCGTCACCCAGCAAGCTTTAGTGGCAGGGCAGGGATTCAAACCCGGGTCTCCCAGATCCTAGCCCTAGGCAGGGGCTCAAATAACGGAATGCTCCTAGGGGAATTCTCTAGGCTGTAACCCTCTGCCCTGACGCACTAGCTTTCCATGTGTAGAGGTGTCTTTATTTGCAGAGGTTCATTTGCCAGTTTGGTGTAGTGGTTAAGACTGCGGTCTCTAATCTGGGAGCAGCTGCTGATGTGACCTTGGGTCAGTCGCAGTTTCCTTCAGAGCTGTTCTCTCCGGAGCAGTTCTC
>NW_015174922.1:15107-29870 GCF_001447785.1 Gekko japonicus
GGGACAGCTTCCCCTGGGAGGTGCCTCCCTCCCCAAATCCTGGCAACCTAATTTACACATTAATTGCCCCCATCATCCAGCAGTCCCAAATTGGTGGTGTGAGCTTCAAGCAAGCATGTCAGTCACAGCTGTGGCTGTCCTCATTGGGTAGAGCAACGGAAGGCGGGAGGGAGCCTGTTTCTCAGTAACGTGATTCGCCCCTCGCCTTTATTTATTCATTTATTAAATTTGTATCCCGCCCTTCCAACATGGGCTCAGGGCGGCGAACAAAGAGGCAAATGCCATACATAAAACAATAAAACAATCATTACCTATAAAACGGTTAAACGTCGGTGCTCAACAGACCATATCAATTCCATAATAAAATGCCAATAACAATAATGCACTCCGAGTAAACACAATTGTCTCTCCTCAATTGATGTTACGCTATAACTGTCCTCCCCATACCAGGGCCGGTGCTCCTCATGATGTTAATACGGTGGTGGTACAATGGCGGTGGCAGCCCCTACTCGAAACCCTGGTGGAAGAGCTCCGTCTTACAGGCCCTACGGATCTGCATAAGGTCCCGCAGGGCCCTGATCTCCTCCGGGAGCTCGTCCCACCAGGTAGGGGCCGCCATCGAGAAAGCCCTGGTCCTCCCAAGCCAAAAGGGCTTTCTTTTCTCAAAAAACAAAAGAAAGAAACCCGAGAATCTGGCCAGCTAATGGGCTAAAAGGTCCGTTGGCGGCCTGCCCAGAACATGGGCGAAGCCCACCACAACCGCTCTACCCAGAAATGTACCCGAGATAGCCGAGAAATGGTCATGAGCGGGAAGTGGGATGAATTGCAGGAATTCTCCAGTCAAACGGAAAACATTCAGGCTGATTTCGCACTAGAGCTGCCTCGATGTTGTGCCGTCGTTTGCCCCGATACTATTGGTCAATTTCACACCCGAAGCTGCGGGGCTGCATTTTGACTCGCGCCTTCGCCCTATTTCCCCTGCAGTTTCGTGATCCTGTTTTTTGAGGATCTCAAAACTGCGGAGGAAATCGGGCAAAGCTGCGGGTCAAATGCAGCCCTGCGGCTTCGGGTGTGAAATTGACCAATAGTATCGGGGCAAACGGCGGCGCAACATCGAGGCAGCTCTAGTGCGAAATCAGCCTCAGAGTCCCCCTCGAAAGGAGCTGCCTGAAACCTTTGGTCAACTCGAGATGGGGCATTCATAGCCTTTTGCTTCCTCGGTTGAGTCTGTCCGCCTCATGTTCGGCCTTCCTCTCTTCCTGCCATCTTCCCCTTCTCCTAGCATTATCGTCTTTTCTTCATTTTTGTTTTTTATATTCTCAAAAAAGGGGGGGGATAGAAAAAGAGAAGAGTGGACAGGGGGAAACCTAGATTCATCCATTTTATCAAATATCATGGGTTATATGACACACAACAAGTAAAATCGGATGTGTTATCCGCAGGGTTCCCTCTAAGCTGAGTTAGTGTGAGCCAGCTCACAGTTTTTTAGCCTCCAGCTCACACATTTTTGTCTTCGCTCAGGAAGGGATGGGGCTCCAGAGCAAATTAATCTGTGCAGGAACCAAACTGCTCACTCACAACTTTAATGCCAGGAGCTCGCAAAGTAGGATTTCTGCTCACACGACTCCACGGCTTAGAGGGAACATATCAGATGTCAAACATATTTCAAATATAGAAGCAGATGATAAAACGTCAATATTACAGTGTTTTGGGACGGGTCCATGTTCGCGATAATCTATTAAAAATAAGAGATTACCTCTTCAACAGTTGAACAGACTTCTACGCTAAACTTAAACCATAATTGAAACCTAAATATTCTCTTCACCTTTTGTCTAAATCTAAGTTTTATTCTTCCTAAATATTTAAATACTACATTGGGGAGGGCGGGATATAAATTTGAATAATAAATAAATAAATAAAATACTAGTGGAATACTAAGTAAGAAGCATTTTTACAATGTTTCAGACTGTATTTTATTTTATACAATTTTCTATGTTTTATTGCATTCTTCTCTGTTTGTGGTTGTAATGGCCTATGGCTAAATACAATAAAAACCTCCTCTCTCTCTCAAGTAAGAAGCATTATGGCTTTTCCCAGGGAGTCTTGTCTTCTCAGAATGTGACCAAAGTACGATAGCCTCAGTTTGGTCATCTTAGCTTCTAAAGAGAGATCAGGCTTGAGTTTATCTAGAACCTGCTCATTTGTCTTTTTTGGCGGTCCGCGGGATCCATAGAACTCTCCTCCAGCACCACGTTTCAGAGGAATCCACTGTCTTCCTGTCGTTGCGTGGTGCCAGGGCCCAGGGCTACCCCTGAGTCTGCTGCCTTGGCTGTGGAGTGATGTGATTTGACACCAGCTCTGCAAAGCTTCTGCAAAGGGCTGGCCTTTCAAGACTCAGCCAGCGGCTGGCTGGTGATCTGACCAAGCCCTTCTCTTTCCAGTCAGATCAGACAGACATTTCCCCCATCTGCAGTTGCAGGTGAGAAACTGAACACAGGACCAGAAGCAACCTAAGCGGAGCGATCCTAGCGGTGGTGGAGGTGTCGCGGGGAATATCGGCGATGAATAAGGTTACCGGGTGTCCTCGGAAGCTTCCCCCACTGCTGGGCCTCCACTTAGAGAGCCAGTTTGGTGTCGTGGTTAGGAGCGCTGGCTCTAATCTTGGGGAACTGGGTTTGATTCCCCACTGCTCCTCCCCATGCAGGCTGCTGGTGTGACCTTGGGTCAGCCACAAGTTCTCTCAGAGCTGTTCTCTCAAGGGCAGTCCTCTAAAGCGCTCTCTCAGCCCCATCGACCTCACAGGGTGCCTGTTGTGGGGAGGGGAAGGGAAAGGAGATGGTAAGCCGCTCTGAGATTTCTTTGGGTAGTGAAGGGCAGGGGTATAATTCCAATCTCTTCTTTTTCTTCTAAAAAAATTTTCACTGTATATTAGATCTGCACCCATCCTTCTTTCCAAAAGTTGGGGTGTTGTATGGAGGGGGGACTCCTCATTTACTCCCCCCACTAACCCTGACGGTGAAGCTGAGAGAGACTTCCTGGGGCAAAGTCAGCCAGTGAGCACCACAGCTGAGCAGGGATTTGAACGCAGGCCTCTGAGTCTTAAAATAGGAGACGCTGCATCACCCTGGTTTGTTGGGTTTCCAGAACTGGTGGGGTTTTGCAGTACCGGGGTGGGTGGGTGGGTGCTGTTTCGTGCCCAAATGAGCTGACGTCTTGTGCTTGTGCCCAGAAAACACAAAAATCTCTCCTCCACATGTCTGGAACAAAGACCAGCATCTTCTGCAAGCGTGTTTATAATTGTGCAGCTGGGCGCATCGATCCCAGGGGAAGGCGCATGCACGCACGTGTCTGCCAGGGAACTGTAGCGCATGCTAGACCGGCCCCCTGTCTCCTCATCTGAACTTGCCTCGAAAAACTCTTGCCAGAGAGAGAGAGAGAGGAAGAGAGAGAAGAGCCAATACCGCTGTGCTAAAATGATCATGCAAAAATTGGCTGGTGGAAGATGTAACCGGTGGGGGCAGAACTGTGTGGCATCACAAACAAGGCATGGTTGCCAAAACAGGCTCCTCTCCATCATTTCATAGATGAAAACAGAGACCTGTAACACGTCCGATTCTTGCAGCGAAGGTGGCTGCTTGACCCTTCCCACAAACGCAGTATTACACATCACGTAAGGCTGTTCTATACCTCCATTCCTCTACAATAGCCTAAACAAAAAGGTTGCTCATTGGCTTGGGTAAAGACAGCTTAGAAAAATGCCACAGCCAGGTAAATTCTATTATGGGGCACCCCCCCCCCAGTAATATTACCCAGTTTGACTTCCACTGACGCTTTCCCAAGTGAGAATAATAAAATAGCTCCTGCCAACCTAGCAGTTCGAAAGCAAGAAATTGCAAGTAGATAAATAGGCACCACTTCGGTGGGAAGGTCACAGCGTTCCGTGCGCCTTGGTGTTTAGTCATGCCGGCCACATGACCACGGAAACGTCTTTAGACAGCGCTGGCTCTTCGGCTGTGAAACGGAGATGAGCACCGCAACCCTAGAGTCGGATTCGACTGGCTTTCGAGCAAGGGAACCTTTACCTAAGGCTGTTCTATATCTCCTTTCCTCTACAATAGCCTAAACAAAAAGGTTGCTCATTGGCTTGGGTAAAGACAGCCCAGAAAAATGCCACAGCCAGGTAAATTCTATTATGGGGCTTCTTCCCCCCCCCAGTAATATTACTCAGTTTGACTTCCATTGATGCTTTCCCAAGTGAGCATAATAACATAAGAGCCAGTTTGGTGTAGTGGTTAAGTGTGCGGACTCTCATCTGGGAGAACCGGGTTTGAGTCCCCACTCCTCCACTTGCACCTGCTGATGTGACCTTGGGTCAGTCACAAGCTCTGGCACAGCTGTTCCTGAAATAGCAGTTTCTGTCAGAGCTCTCTCAGCCCCACCCACCTCCCAGGGTGTCTGTTGTGGGGAGGGGAAGGGAAAGGAGTTTGTAAGCCACTCTGAGACTCCAAGTGAAGGGTGGGGTATAAATCCAATCTCTTCTTCTTCTTCTAAGCATGTATCCTCTAAGATTAAACACCAGTATTTTTAATAGAATGACTATGGCATTTCCTCTTTGCTCTCAGCCAAAGGTATTGGGATATTTGGTTAATACAGCAAACCTTGCCTAGTCATCGAGGCGTTATACTGTGTGCAGAAAAATAAATCTCCCAAGAAGTATATTGCAAAAAGTAAAACTTAGACTTATTCAACAGGGCTCGGAGAGGGCAACGACAGCAGTAGAATCATAGAACCATGTTAGCGTTGGAAGGGACCTTGAGGGTCATCTAGTCCAGCCCCCTGCACTCTGCAGGAGCATAGCTGAAAAATGGCCCTACAACATACCTGAAAGATGGTCGTCCAGCCTCCGCTTGAAAACGCCCAGCGAAGGAGCCCCCGCCCGCTCCCTCCCGAGGCAGTCCGTTCTACTGCTCAACCACTCTTACCGTTAGGAACATAATAACAGCCAATTAAAGTAAAACGATAGCAACGGTTTAGGATTAAAAAGAGCTCTTAGCGGTGCTACTGACAATCAATACAATGGCCCGTAAAAAGAAGCACAGCGTAGTGCCTCTTATCCAGAGGGGAGCAACATCATAGAAATAAAATAAGTAAGGAATAACGCCTTCTAATATTACGGCCCTGGCCCTGACGCCAGCACCGGCTCAATAACCAACAGCCTGGTGGGCGGGAGAAGCCTAACCCTCAAGCCTCAGCCCCAACAGTGCTGCAACCAGCCCTCTCCCTCCCTTCCTGCCAGATTTAAAGGGCCCTCCAGCCTCCAGCGGTGGCTCAAGTGGTTAAGACGCTGAACTGCAGGCTGTGGAAGGCCGGTAGTTCAGCAGTTCGAGACCCGGGTGCCACATGATGGAGTGAGCTCCCATCTCTAGTTCCAGCTCCTGCCAACCTAGCAGTTCGAAAGCAAGAAATTGCAAGTAGATAAATAGGAACCGCTTCGGTGGGAAGGGAACAGCGTTCCATGCGCCTCGGTGTTTAGTCATGCCGGCCACATGGCCACGGAAACGTCTTCGGACAGCACTGGCTCTTAGGCTTGGAAACGGAGATGAGCACCGCAACCCTAGAGTTGGATTCGACTGGCTTTCGAGCAAGGGAACCTTTACCTTTACCTTTTACCAGCTGATTGGCGGGAGCACGTGGGCCGCCAATCAGCTGGAGGGGAG
Organism: Gekko japonicus; assembly: GCF_001447785.1. Lineage (NCBI taxonomy): Eukaryota > Metazoa > Chordata > Lepidosauria > Squamata > Gekkonidae > Gekko > Gekko japonicus. The sequence continues at coordinate 20,825 of NW_015174922.1, forward strand.
GGAGAGGGGTGGCTGCCGGCTGCACGCCTGGACTCCAAGCGGCGAATTCGCCACTTGGGATTCAGGCACGTGCCCCCCCCCTGCTTTCCAAAATCATTTAAAGGGTCCCTTTAAATGCTTCTGGAGGGGGGGACCTGAATTCCAAGTGGTGAATTCGCCACTTGGGATTCAGGCACGTCCCCATTGGGGATGTCCCCACCCCCTCCAGGAATGTCTCCCAAAGTCCCCCGCTGGGGAGGAGGCAGGACCTGGAAACCCGGTTTCGGGCCGGGGATCACTAGTAGCTGCTCATTCATTGAAGCGTAATGCTCTTTGGGGGGGACATCCATCTAAAGAGTACTGTCCCTATCGCGAGTGTCCAGATAATCTGACATCATGCGTATGGAAAGTACGAAGGCATTGTTTCTACAGGAGACACCTGCAGAGACATGCGACTCCGTAAAAAGCCATGTGAGGGGTGGGGGAAGAACAAAGAGCACAGAGAGAGCGGAGGGGTCAGAGGGCAGCTCCCAGGTTAAGACAAAGAGAGAGACACCCCTAATGCAAGGAGAGAACCCTAATACACATTTATTTAGTTGGATTCTCTCCCGCCCTACCCCGCATGCGGGCTCAGGGCGGCTCAGAACATATGATAAAAACAATACAGTATTACCTAAAAAGTCGAGTCTACCCGGCACGGCACACAGACAAGAGTCCTTAAGATCGCGGCCTGCAAGATCCCCTCCCCCTTTAATAAAAAACACCTGCCCTGATGAAGGGTTCGGGGGTACTCGCGATCTTGCACAGTCTGGCGTCATTTTGGATGGTCTTAATACAAGGCTAGGAGCTGCGGTGGCTCAAGTGGTTAGGATGCTGAACTGCAGGCTGTGGAAGGTCAGTAGTTCAGCAGTTCGAGACCCGAGTGTGCCGCATGACGGAGTGAGCTCCCGTCTCTAGTTCCTAGCAGTTTGAAAGCAAGAAATTGCAAGTAGATAAATAGGTACCACTTCAGTGGGAAGGTCACAGCGTTCCGTGCGCCTCGGTGTTTAGTCATGCCAGCCACATGACCACGGAAAAAGTCTTCGGACAGCGCTGGCTCTTCGGCTTTGAAACGGAGATGAGCACCGCAACCCTAGAGTCGGATTCGACTGGCTTTCGAGCAAGGGAACCTTTACCTTTAATACAAGGCTGGGATTTTGCTTTGAGTCGACATGTGGCAACAGGTGTTCCCTCCAAGCTGAGTGAGTGTGAGCTAGCTCACCGTTTTTTAGCCCCCGGCTCACACATTTTTGTCTTTGCTCAGGGAGGATGGCCCCAGAGCTGACTAATTTATGTGGTCGCCAGATCGCTCGCTCACAACTTTAACACCGGGAGCTCACAAAGCAGAAATTTTGGCTCGCAAGACTCCACGGCTTAGAGGGAGCACTGGCGGCAACCGGAAACGTCCGCAGCGGAATTGGGTCTTTCAGATTAAAAGGCCCGAGGAGAGTGTCCTGGGGTGCACAATTTAGGACTGTGTAATTGGGATGGAAAAGGCAAGATTTGGGAGAGTGCGTGGCCTTGTCAGGAGAGAAGAAGCTGCAGCCGGGGTGACGGGAAGGACGGAGCAACAGGCTATAAATACCTGCTGCAGATTTGGAGCCGGCAAGGAGGGGGCGGATAATCTGTTAGTCAAAGAGAAGCGGTTAAACACGGCAATTTGAATCGGAGCAGGAGGAAGAAGGCAAGACTCCCGAATGCCGCGGGGGCTTGTACAAGCAATTCTCAGAACGGGTTACGGGACCAGGTAGGGCGCCTGCTTCACCCGCACAAACTAGCCAGAGCCATTCTGTATCCCCCCGACCCTGCCGTGTTCCATGGAGATAATAATACTGACCTATATTACCGGAGGCTGTTGTAATGTTCTCCGGGCTGAGCCGGCCGGCCTATCCCAGGGCAAATCTGGTCTGAGCTGAACAAATTTAAAGCAAGGACAAATTAAGGAGAGACAGCAGGGTGCAGTGGGAGAAAAAGACCTTCGAGAGGTAAACGGAACTCCTTTGAAAGCTTAAAAAAAAAAGCATATAAAACAGAAGGCGGTATAAATGTTTAGGAAACAGGTCTGGGAAATGAAGCCGTATTGAGTGTTGCAGTTCCACTCCCAACCAGGGGGAGGCAGCGAGGGACAAGCACCCGCTGAGTCTGTGGCTTGTTTCGGGTCTGCCACTCAGCTTGGCCTGTTTGTGCTTTTTTTCACGGAGGCAAGACTTGGTGCCGCAGTGAAACCAGCAGGAGTGGCGGTCAAAGCCGGCGTGATTTTTTAAAGGGGTGACCTCATAGGAAGCTCATGCAGGTGCGGCGGCCTGGACTGACGGATCCAGAGCAGGGAGATAAATGAGATAAATGAAGGGGGAACGGTTAATGATGGTTTTCCTTCAAGTCTGGCCAGTTTGGTGTAGCGGTTAGGAGCGCGGACTGTAACCTGGGAGAACCGGGTTTGATTCCCCACTCCTCCACGTGAAGCCTACTGGGTGACCTTGGGTCAGTCACCAGTTCTCTCAGAGCTGTTCTCTCACGAGCAGTTCTTGAAAGAGCTCTCTCAGCCCCGCCTACCTCACAGGGTGTCTGTTGTGGGGAGGGGGAGGGAAAGGAGACTGTAAACTGCTCTGAGACTCTGTCGGGTAGTGAAGGACGGGGTATAAATCTAATATCTTCTTCTCCTCCTCCTCCCCCCCGCCCCCAAAATGGCATTTGTTGCTCAGTACTTGCAAGACTGTATCCCACCCCCATCCCTGTTTTCTTCTTGGCAAGATTCCTTTTGCACAAATATTTGAAGCTTACTGAAGCCTGCTTGGGACAGGGGGCGTTATTAGTGTCATTTCAGATTTTACCTTTCATTGTGGATATGACTGGAGGTTTGTTTGGGGAGGGGAACAGTTTCAACAAGATCGAAAGGCCTCATAAATGTATGCCTGATTTAACTGAACAAAGAAAGCCATAAAGCGATACACTCTAAGAATACCGGTTGTACTTTGATATATATATATTTTTAATGCACGGGAAATATTTTTAGCCCCCCTAAACGTGTTCTTTAAAAAAAAATATTTCACACCCCCCCGGTTGGTAAATTTCTAATAACAGAACCAGGATGGAAATGAGTCTGCCTGAAGGGTTAAACCCCCATCTCCCTTGCCTGCACGGACCCGAGGCAAAGAGAGGCTGCAGGAAATGTTATGGTGGAGACGGAACGAGACCCGTAAAAACGGGGTGTGTGATCTTGAGTTTTCCGTGTCCAAAAGAGTACCCATTTCCCCAGGCTGGCTCTAAACTTTTACAATTTGACATCGTGTTGTGGAACTGAAATGTATGTACTCGACGTTTCCGACCTCAGATTTTGAAAACTAAAAGCACCGACTGCCTTTCAGGGCTTGACTTTGCTTCTAACTCTGCTCGGACGTGTCCTGGAGGTGGATGACTGCAACAGTGGATGCCTAACCACCACTATTTCTCTCATTCAGAGCGACCATGAGTGCGGGCTCCATTGAACAGGAGCCGTCACGGAAGCTGGCCTGTTGTGGGGTGCCCCTCATCACGGAGGACATGCAGTCGCTGGCCATCCGCACGCTCTCCGGCACGGACATCAACAAGCACTATGACCTCATCCGCGAGCTGGGAAAGGGGACCTACGGCAAGGTGGACCTGGTCTCCCACAAGAGCACAGGTGAGCTCAGTGGAGCCCCTTGCTGGTGGTTTCGAAGCAGGGATTAATTAATCACGACTGAGGGGGTGACGTGATCGAGGTTTATAAGATTATGTCTGGGATAGAGCAGGTAGAGAAAGAGGTACTTTTCTCCCATTCTCACAATACAAGAACGCCTTGTGGGCACTCAATGAGCGGTCGGGTTAGAATGGATAGAAGGAAGTCCTTCTTCACCCAAAGAGTGATTGACACATGGAATTCACTGCCACAGGAGGTGGTAGCGGCTACAAGCATGGACGGCTTCAAGAGGGAATTAGATAAGCATATGGAGCAGAGGTCCATCAGTGGCTCTTAGCTACAAGGTATAGACAGGAACTCACAGGCTGGGGAGTAAGTGATGCTCTGTATTCTTGGTGCTTGGGGGGGGGTCAACAGTGGGAGGGCTCCTAGTGTCCTGGCCCCACTGCTGGACCTCCTGGAGGCACCTGTTATTTCTGGCCACTGTGTGACAGAGTGCTGGACTGGACGGGCCATTGGCCTGATCCAACATTGACATCTCTTATGTCTGGGGCAAGGGATGCTCTGTCTTCCTGGTGCTTGGGGGGGGGGTGCAACAGTGGGAGGGCTCCTAGTGTCCTGGCCCCACTGCTGGACCTCCTGGAGGCACCTGGTATTTTTGGCCACTGTGTGACAGACAGAGTGTTGGCCTTGATGGGCCACTGGCCTGATCCAACATTGGCGTCTCTGATGGTCTTATGTTCTTATTGTATGGCATTGTGCGTAGAACAGCCAGGAGAGCTGAAGTTTGTCTGCCAGCCGCAAATTCTTGCTCTTAGCGTTATGCTAGTGGTACCTAGACTCGTTATGGGAGGCTGAGAGAGTTCCCAAAGAGCGGTGCCTGGCCCAAGGTCACCCACCTGGCTTCATGTGGAGGAACTGAACCCGGTTCTCCCAGATTAGAGTCTGGTTGAAGCAGGAGGATCGTTTAAAATCCCTGCTCCTCTGTAAGTGGCCCGGAAACCTCCCCACAGGGCCCTCGGCACCCCAGAAGCTAAGGTGAATGGGCCAGGGCCCGGTGGTGTCCTGTTTTCCAGCATGGTGGTATTTCCACCCAGTGCTAGCGTTGCTGGATCGGACCAGTGGTCTGTCTTGTCTGAGCATCCTGTGTCAGGCCCCTGCACAGGTGTACAAGCAGGGCAGGGAGACCCGAGCTTCCCACATCGCCTGCTAGCGACTGGGGTTTCCAGCTTCCGGTTGGAAAATACGCGGAGACTTTGGGGGTGGAGCCTGGGGAGAGGGCAGAACCCCGGCTTTCAAAGGCACCTGAGTTAGTAGCTATTGCTACTCTCTGAGGCGGGGAGTCCCACAGGTTATTGACACATGCCTCTGTGTGTAGTCCCAACAGTAGGCTTCAAGATACGAACGGTTCTCCCCACCGCACACACATATTTTTCGGCTTTTAAAGGCAACTGAGTTAGTAGCTGTTGCTACTCTCTGAGGCGGGGAGTCCCGCAGGTTATTGACACATGCCTCTGTGTGTAGTCCCAACAGGAGGCTTCAAGATATGAACTGTTCTCCCCACCGCACACACATATTTTTACAGAGGGGAAAGTGGGAGACGGACTATGCACGAAGATGAAACATAGTCCAGCAGTTAGTGCCTGCTTATTACCTTCCATCTCCAGTTCATATGTATACCAATTACCAGGGCTATTTTTGGCGCAGGAACGCAGTTCCAGCTGGCTCCCGAGTTGGCCACGCCCAGCAGGAACTCATTAGCATAATAGGCCACACCCAACAGCAGAGACTCACTAGGATTGGCTACATTAGGGGGAGTGTGGCCTAACATGCAAAGAAGTCCCTGCTACAAAAAAAAAGGCCCTGGGTTTCGACAACAAAGAAGGTAAACAGAATAAGAAGCAAAAGGTGGGTGTGGCTGGATGACCACACTTCTGGCAACATGGGGGTGCGGCCTAATGTGCTAATGTGCTGTCAGGGGTGTGCCCCAATAGGCTAATGAGTTTCTGTTGTTGGGTGTGGCCTATTATGCTAATGAGTTCCTGCTGGGCTTTTTCTACCAAAACCCCCCCTGCCAATGACCACAAAGAAGGCATGTAGAGAAGTCCTAGAACACGGGGGTCCCCATCCCTTTTGAGCCCACGGTAACCTTTGGGATTCAGACACAGCGTGGTGGACGCAGCCACAAAATGGCTGCCGCAAAATGGCGGCTGCAGCTTACCTCCGGTCAGTAACAACCCTTCACATAACACTTCTTAAAGTATGCATTTCAGTCCAGATCAAATCTTTTCTGTGATCATTAAAGAGACCTTTGCTTAAGGTCTAAGCAGAGGTCATTTCGGGGGGGGATCGCAGTTCCCCCGGGTGAGGTACGGGGGGCGGGGCACATGACGAAGCCCCCCCCCTGCTTCCGGCCGCCCCGCTTCCGGCCCTCATTCAGCCAGGAGGAAGGAGAGGAGGGAGGAGTAGTGCCTCCCCCCCCGCCTCTCCCCACCCCTGCCTGCCTGGGGCCAGGGAGGGCCTTGGCGGGGCTTCCTTGCACTCCCGCTGGCCTTGCAGGTCCACCTCCGGGTCCCTGATGTCAGGGGGTGTGGCATATGCTAATGAGTTATGCTAATGAGTTCCCCTAGCTCTTTTTCTACGAAACGACCCCTGGGTCTAAGTAAGATGGTGATCAAATTTATAAGTGGCATGAAAGGTCCATTATAACAAACATTAGTTTTATCTTGTTTTTGCAGTGTATATTAATTTGTTTGTTGCTAGATTCTCCTAACACTGCAGCTTGGGTTGCTTCAACTCACCTAGAGGTTAGCAACTCTAGCCACTTCCCCACATGCAGCTGCCAGCGTGACCTTGGGTCAGTTACAAGTTCTCTCTCAGAGCTATTCTCTCAAGGGCAGTTCTCAAAAGAGCTCTCTCAGCCCCACCTGCCTCCCAGGGTGTCTGTTGTGGGAAGGGGAAGGGAAAGGGATTTTAAGCTGCTCTGAGACTCCTTCGGGTAGTGAAGGGCAGCAGGGTATAAATCCAATCTCTTCTTCTTCTAGATCAAAGTGACAGAATGAGCTGAATTTTGGAGTATCCCTTGTTAGGTATGCTGGTGTGACCTTGGGTCAGTCACAAGCTCTCTCAAGGGCAGTTCTCGAAAGAACTTTCTCAGCCCCATCTACCTCACGGGGTGTCTGTTGTGGGAAGGGGAAGGGAAAGGAGATTGTAAGCCCCTCTGAGACTCCTTCGGGTAGTGAAGGGGCGGGGTATAAATCCAATCTGTTCTTCTTCTTCTTAAGAGTGGCGGACTCTAATATGGAGAAGTGCTTTGATTCCCCGCTCCTCCATATGAAGCCTGCTGGGTGACGTTGGGGCAGTCCCGGTTTTCTCTGAACTCTCAGCCCCACCAGCCTCACACGGGCCTCTCGGGGTAGAGAAAAGTAGGGCATAAAAACCAACTCCTCTTCTTCCTCTTCCTCTTCTATCTTCTGACTGGATGTTGGTCCAACCGTATCTTTTTCTACTGGCCACTACCAGATAGGTATGGTCACCAAAACCGAAAGAGCGTCTGAAGGGAAGGTTCAACCCTTTTCAGGTTGCCGGAACATTCCTTCAGGGCTGATTTCTCTAGATGCTTCTTATCCTCCTTCATAAGTTTCCGAGGTGACTTTCTCCGCATTCTCCTTCCTTCCGTTCCCCCAATCGCAGGCACCAAGATGGCGCTGAAGTTTGTCAACAAGAACAAGACCAAGCTGAAGAATTTCCTGAGGGAATTCAGCATCACCAATACGCTTTCCTCCAGCCCCTTCATCATCAAGGTCTTCGACGTGGTCTTTGAGACCGAGGACTGCTACGTCTTCGCTCAGGAATACGCACCTGGCGGAGACCTTTTTGATATCATTCCACCCCAGGTAACCAGGTTGCCATTTTGGTTTTTTTGCCTGTTTAGGGTCTTCTGGAGATGGGGTGGTGGTGGAGCCTTGGGGTGGGTGGGGTTTGGAGAGGGACCTCATTGGGTTATGAAGTCCACCTTCCAAAGCATCGGTTTTATCCAGAGGAATTGATCTCCGTAGTGTGGGGAGCAACTGTAATTCTGGGAGGTCCCCAGGCCCCACCTAGAGGTTGGCGGCAATGTTCCCTCTAAGCTGAGTCAGTGTGAGCTAGCTCACAGTTTTTAGCCTCCAGCTCACACATTTTTGCCTTCGCTCAGGAAGGGATGGCTCCAGGGCAAACTGATTTCTGCAGTAGCTCACAACTTTAATTGCCAATAGCTCAAAAAGTAGAATATTTGCTCACGAGATCCCACAGCTTAGAGGGAACATTGGTTGGCGGTCCTGTCCACAAGGCTTTCAAAGCAGCTGTTGACTCAGCTGGGTCTTGAAACTAACCTGTCAGACTGTTCCCAGCTTAGCACATCTGGCCATTCATGTAATGCTAGGACGGCCAACTGCTGGTCTGGACCCATACCCTGAAACAATTTTACACACTAACAGGGCCTTTTTTCCGGGGGGGGGGGGGGGTTTTGGAAACCTTTTTAAAAAATTTTTTTAAAAAAGTTTTTTAAAAGTTTCGGGGATTTTAGTAATACGTTGCATTATACAGCTTGAAAACTTCATTTCCCTCTGGAGAGTTCCGGCTCCTCTTTAAAAAAACAAAAAAACAAAAACAAATAAAGGGGAAAAAAGCTCTGCGTATTAAGATATAAATAATGACACCACCTTAACAGACTTGTTACTTGCATTTTGCTGCAGCGTTTCTTCATTTTCTCAGTTTTAGAAGCCCATAAATTTCTGGATAAGCAATGGCTGGACTTTTTAAAAAAAAGTATAGGCAAGGAAGTGGAGCTGCGGTGGCTCAAGTGGTGAAGACGCTGAACTGCAGGCTGTGGAAGGTCAGTAGTTCAGCCGTTCGAGACCCGAGTGTGCTGCATGACGGAGTGAGCTCCCGTCTCTAGTTCCAGCTCCTGCCAACCTAGCAGTTCGAAAGCAAGACATTGCAAGGAGATAGGTACCACTTCGGTGGGAAGGTCACAGCGTTCCGTGCACCTCGGTGTTTAGTCATGCCGGCCACATGGCCACGGAGAAGTCTTTGGACAGCGCTGGCTCTTCGGCTATGAACCGGAGATGAGCACCGCAACCGTAGAGTCGGACTCGACTGGCTTTCGGGCAAGGGAACCTTTACCTTTACCTATAGGAAAGGAAAAATACCATGGTTAAAGAGGACTTATCCCAACATGGCCAAATGGCCCGTTATTTACATAATCTCAGCCTTCCTTCCCATCGTAGAGCCTTTCCGTTGGCTCAGCTAAACGTCTTTCCCTCAAACATGTTGCTGGGGTCAATTTAACAACATCCCCCCCCCCCCCCCCCCAACACCCCCCAGCAC